>NW_027115643.1:10815-25087 GCF_000696795.3 Halyomorpha halys | reverse complement strand
GCATCTACAAAAACATATACACGTGGAATGATTTTATTTCTTTCTGGAGAATAAGAAAACAATACACTGGAGAGATTATAATGAGCATAGGCCACCAAAAAGTAAAAACAAATTGGTAGTCACTTTTATTAAAGTATGTAATAAAAAAATATTTTCAGCATAAAACTAATTCATGTTTGTATACAAAATCTCAATAACCTCTTATTCACCGATTTTCAAAGAAATAAAAATAACTTTTTTTTTACCCAAAGCTTTCCTTTACCATTTTATTTTACTATTTTCCAAGAATTATAAAATTCTTTTACTGTTTACTCAATACATATCAATTAGGTACCTATTTTTATTTTTAAAATTTTAACGTTAATTATACCAAACTTTTTATTTTAATGTTTTCTTGAAAATAAATTCATTTTTTATTAACCTTTCTGAGAGAACATTATTTTAAAAAATAGCAAGTTAATGAAAATTTTATGTCCAGTCTCTACTTTTTGACGTGACAACGTCTTATAAATCATTTTGCGGGATGCCATGTTAGAAAAAGTGTCCCGTAACGGAAGTAGATTGTGGGGGAGGTAATTAGTAGTGTAGTAGTGGGGGTAAGAGGATTATAGATGCTGAGAGTCATGCAGGCAAAAGTGTCCCGTAACGGAGAAGGTAGTGGTGGGGATGGGTAAGAGTGAGGTGGTGGGGGTAAGAGGATTATAGATGCTGAGAGTCATGCAGGCAAAAGTGTAGCGTAACGGAGAAGGTAGTGGTGGGGGAAGGAAGCCTGAGATGATCTTTAAATTATGCATGAAATTAAGAATATGGTGATAATAATAATATTGGAAATAAAGTCTTAGAATTAAGTATAACTGTATAAATATTTTGTATAACCAAGCAAAAATAAATATCTGAATTCAATATGTGAACTGGTTTATTATTTCAAATATATAACATTGGATTGATTTTAATTTATATTTATGAAATATTAGCATAGAGTATACGTTGTCACGGAAATATGTCGCCTCGGCGCGAAGCGCCGAGGCCTACACGGGCACGGTTTTTATAACAGTAAATATATTTTGAGATCCATATATTCGCACTGAAATGAATTAGTTTGAATAGATCAGAGACATCAGCACCAATTTTTCAAGAACGGCTTTATGGCTTGAACCAAATTATTGGAAATAGCGATGAGTAGATTGTTGGCCGTGGGTGACATGTATGAGAAGTAAGTTTTTATTTTTATTTCATTTTTCTTACTTTTACCCATCTATTAATTTAACTTGTATACCTTTCTTGACTTTTTCGTTGGACACGTCATCCATTCTCACGTATTTTTTTAAGTCTACTACTATCCGCAACGCACCACTCATTTCTTTTTGTTAAGGCATCAACCACGTAAGAGCCATTATTGCCATAATTTTCGAATTTTGTCTCAATTCCCAAATTTAAATGTATAATAACTATTGCAAAATGGGAACTTGTGGAAAAATTTGATTAAATTTTATGGTACAGCTTGGAGTGATTGAGAAATTCAAAAAAAGTTTATCCACATTCTGATAAATATGACAGTAGTTCATATAATGATTTGAGGGAATCATATACTGGACATTCAGTTAAAATGACTATAACGGTAGGTCGCGTTTCGCAAATCTGGCATGCATGTGGAGAATCGCGGCCATAAGATAACCATGGGTCAGGCGCGTATGGCCTATTCGAAAGCGCGACCCCACGAAAACCTGAAAAAAAATGAGGGCAATGAAGTCATCGCCAGTACTGCCCCATATGAAATTCCTTCAGAAATCGCCACCTTTGAGCTCCGATCAGTCAGTTGGTAACCGGCTATCCCGCTGTGCCTAGGGGTCAAAGCAAAACACGGAAATACCGTTTCTTAAAATATTTGAAGGCAGACTTTAATGCATAATTGATGTTTTGGTTTAGCGGGTTTGTTGAAAAAATATTTTTTAAACTGAGTAGGACTGATAATGAATCTGTTCAAATGATCTGTATTTTTTGTGCATGGAAAACATTTTAGCTCTTGCAGACTGCGACCATTTCAGCTGTATGACTACTGCATATCAGCGACGGAGAGCATTGCACAGAATCGAGGCCTCAACTCCCAAGGTGTTCTTGGAGCAGTCAGTATAAATGCAGTCGGCGTCACCAAATTTATTTTGCAGTCCAAGAAACTCCTACCTATACCGATATGGCGGGGTGTTATTTTTAAGTAGCTTTAAAAAGAAAGGCAAAGTTTAGGGAAGGGAAGTTCCCAAGCATAACCTTAGTAAAGAAGAGACCTTTACTGTAAATAATGTTCTCTTTGTTAAGTCGGTTTGTTGCTGGTTTAGATGATGTCTATTTGGAAACAATTCATTCATAGGATGGTTTATAGCTAAGAGAATTTTAGCAAAGTAAATGAAGGCAAGCGGAGGCTCGCCAGCATTCAATCGTCAATCCGAGGCACTTGAGTGTGTGAGCGAAAGTAACCGGAAGATTGTTAAGGTCAGTGATGGCATTGCATTCGGCCGTCTTTCGCTAAAAATAATAGCAACAGTTTTAATTGTTGAAATTTTAAAACCATGATCAGAAAGCCAAACACTGGTCGTCCGCGTAAAGCATGATTTTAACAGGAAACTCAACCACTTTCAGCAGTTAAAAAAAAAAAATGCATAAAAGTATCGAGCTCAAAACACAAACCTGAGGCACTCCATTTTCCTGTTCGAATTCATTTGATAATACGTCACCGATTCTAACCCTACAGTTTCTGGTAAGTAGAAAATTATTTATGAAAGCATAAATGTGACTATTAATCCCAATACTAATCAGAGTACTGGTAATAATTTTCTGTTATTATCAAAGGCTTCTAGGATATCATACTGTAATTGAACTAAGTTGTCTTTACAACTGCTCCCTTTCCTGACCTCACTCTGTTATGCTGGGAGTACAATTTTGGCTTCCAAGTACTATATCACTCTACTATTTTTTCATCAATTTGCAAATAGATGAGGTTAGGGTGATCGCTCTAAAACTACTGAAATTCGTGTTTTTTTTGTCTTTTGTGAGAATAGGAATCGTGATCACTTCCTCCCATATATTCGGAAAGTTATTAGACGAAAATATTTTATTCAGTATCTTTAAAATCATAGATTTATTGGAGTAACGGCGGTTTTTGATGATACCAATCCGGACCGGGAAAGAATTCTTTCCTGGAAGTTCAATGCGGTGAAAAATTCATCCATAGAAAAGTCAGGTTTAATGGGTCAAGAGGATGGTTACTTATAGGGAATAGTTGGTATTGATTCGATAGATTGCTTTATGTTTAGAAAGTTTTCAGAGTAATTTAAAGTTGACGAGGTATCATAGAAATGTTTTATTAGAGTGTATGCTAAGATTACAGGGCCAGTTTCATATTGGTCTCGAATTTAAATATATCATGATGTTTCTAAATTTCTGCCAGAAAACAATCCCTGGTATGTTACAGTTAACCTTACTGAGAAAGTTCTGCCATAATTTTTAAATCACATATCTTGCATGTTTTCTGGTCGCTGTATATGTCTATAGTTTTTGAAGGATGGTCGGCGAAGGTATTTGCTACGTTTGCACCACTTATTGCACTTGGCTCAAACATCTTGATCAATCAGGTTGGTTTTTTACGTTTTAATTCCTTTTTTCTTTTCTTCTATTTTACCCTCCCCCTTCTCCTTCTCTACTCTTTTCTTATTACTTCTTACCAACATTATTGAGTTATGTTCACCAAATATTTCATTGTTATACTTTCTAATTATTCCTTTTGTCGTGTATTACTTTATATTTTATTATAGTATTGTAACTTACATTTACATATTTCATTAGTTACATATGTTTTGTTTCTCACTCGTTTTTATTTCCCTAACTGTAATTTTAAATAATTATTATTAAATTAAAATATGCATGTTTCTTTATTTCTTCTTGGACAATATAAATTTATATTTTATTTCTTTAAGCCTGTTATTTTACTCATATATTTAATTACCTACGTGTATGTTTTATTTTTAACTTTTTTCATTACTTTATTTTAAATAATTATGTGCATACATTTTCTAACAAGATTTTCATTCCTATTTTATAACTTGTGCTTACCACGCTCAATTTTATTAATACTTAGGCTATACATTTCTATGTAACTATCAAGTTAGTTATTTTTTATTTTCTAATCATTCTATAATTCCTCTTATTCAATCATAACTGTTATCTTCTTTTTTGTTCTTAGCCCTAATGAAGGCGTGAAATTTTAAATTTGAAGTTTTACTTATTTATGTTCTTCATTGATATTACTCCCTAATCATCCTAACCCAATAATTCTTAATCTTTAATCCTTAACAATCCTTGATAATCCTCGGAGGCGTCTGAAAAAGAAGATGGCCACGGGACCTTCTAATTTAAATTAATGTTTGAAGTACCACCGATGGGTAGTTCCTTCCCAAGATTTTCAAGTGTATATGAAACATACAACATATTTACTTATTGTATTATTTTGTACAGTTGTAAATTACATTAAATAAATAAAAAAAAAAAAAATTACCCCCAATCGTCTTCTCAAATTGAAAGTAGCATTTAAAAAAACTTAACATATATTCAGTTGACATTTGATTATTTGTTGTGTAAGTGTGGTAAATATTGACAATGTGATAGTAATTCAAGTAATTCATTGAATATTGAAGATTATCTTTGCTCTTTTTTAATTTTTTATGTTTAAGCAATGGTTAGCACCAGGTGATATTTTTTTGTATAGTAAATTTTAATAAATCTATTGTTTTGCGAAAAGCAATATATAGACATTTAATTGTTACTATATATGTGCTAATGCACATCCAAGACTTGTTAATTTATGTTATCCTGTATAACCTTTAATTAAATTTAAACCCTCTTCCTCTCAATTCAAATATCAGCAATGTCGTTCCAGATATATCGAAATTTCGATTATCCCTATCGATTGAACGAAATAATACCATCTTAATATATTAAAAAATCTATCGATACACGAACAGTGATTTTTTTTCTCTATATCTACACATCTAAGCCTAGCTCAGGATAGAAATGAAAGGAAAATGAATGTTGAGATCTTGGTGTCGATAATAGTCCGATAATAAAGCCGGATAAACTAAATTAACTCAAATTTACTTTGTGCTTTTAACCAATAAATAAATGCTAACTTGTCATCGAATCGATATTCAAATTACTAAGATTGATTTTATATTCAGTTATAATATTAACTGAACGGTATAAATATTGATTAAGTTAGATAAAAAAAAATAAAGGAATAATTTAATAAATATTTTGAAATGTCAACACTTGCTTGAACAGAAAAAACTGCGCATTGGCCTACTCAGTCAAGATCTTATTAGAACAGATATTTTACTAGTGAATTATTCGTTATTATCTAACAATGTTAAGTATTATATTTTCTAAAATCTTTGGCTTTCCAACGGTTTATAATAAGTCTATAATATTAATATTATTCCCGGAAATGATATTTCCACCCAGGTAAAAATATTTTTCACCTTTTCTCCTTAAGTTGGTTATCAAATCCTTTCATAGCTTATGTTTATCCATTTTTCTGTACTAATAAAAATGTTAAGTGGTTAATTATTTCATATAAACAAAAATACAAATATTTTAGAGGAATATTTTTTAAATATTCGTTATTTAAGCCCTGTCATACTATTTCAATGAGGATGAGACTTATCTGAAATCAAAGAGCATTTGATTGCATATTGACTTGCTGAGTTTAATCTAAATCGTTAGAGCAGTTTTCGAGAAAATGTGATAAATGGACAATAAACTGGCACTTCCAGTTGGTTGATTTTATCCAAAAAGATAAGTCATATTCCAGGTATGTATCTGCCATCTGCCTTAAATATCATTTCCAGTTTCGTACTACATTTTTAACTAACCAATTCATTTGCAAGACTTGGTTATTTGGATTCAGGGACCTCAAAATGTTTATTCCCGTCAAAAACTCAAAATTTTTATCGATCGTAATACTTTCCCTTACTATATATTCCATAAATAGGTAAGTGAAAGTAAAAATTGACAGGTATTATATATAAAAATAGACAAGGATAGGAACGCAAATAATAGCAAGTTGGTGTTAAATCATTCAATAATCATATATCCAATACATTATATTGATTTATATATATATATAATTATTAACAATTCTGTAAAGTATATACGATATATATTTATGGCACATGAGTGTTTCAAAAGTGGGAAATATCACCATTATTGATAAGACATTTCTTTGATGTAGGAGGTAAACGCAGACGATGTAAAGCCACCTGTGTACAAAATTGGTTTCTCTTGATCTTTCTTGAAGTAAAAATATCTGAAAAATACAAAATAAAATTGAACTATCTTACAACATGAGATAATTATATTTGTATTGAATACCATTCGATTTTCTCCGTGTAACAAAAATAATAATAATGGAAAATACAAATTCACTTAAAATAATATTAAGACCTCATATACTTGAATAACTTGAAAAGTTGTTTATATCGTTTACTGCACGACATACATAATGTTTTTTTTCCTACGAGTATTTATTGATATTTAAAGCTGTATTACATGAAAATAATAATTGTGATAATAGCGCTATTTTGCCATAATAAAGACTTGCGGAGAAACTACCTAATTGGTAGCTTTACAATTAATATTTTATACATTACAAAGTCTTGAGGCCATCTTCTTCTGAGGCTCCTCTGAGCATTGTCAGGAAAATAAGAGGAAGCAAGGTTAGAAACTAATGGGTTTAAGTGGTTAAGGAATTTTAAATCGAAGGATTGATATCTGCTTAGGTATAGATCTGTTAGATATGGTACATATGTATTTATGGATGGCTTTATTTGTGACAAAGTTAGTGGCATTGAGAATTTTTACGAAAGATTTCGGATTGTAAGAATTCGATACGAGGGGATTCGATGGTTTAGTGGAGCCCCAAAACTCAACTCCGCACTTCTAAATTAGCCTTACCATGGTCATATAGATGTGTCTCTTGTAATTAATAGGTATTTTTGATCGTCTGTCTAGCAAGTGTTGTAATAGTCGAGCAGCTTACTATCTTTTCAGTCAAGTGTGAGAATTCCAAGTGATTCGTTGCCCGGATGTAGATGTACGAAAATATATTTGTGTTAAATTTTAATTTTTTTTTAAGAGCGAATTTCATCTATTATTCCCTCAGTAAATATTTTATTTTAGAGTTTTTATAAGGAAGACATGGATTTTAGTCGAAATCAAGGGTACTTTGAAGAAATAGAATTTCACATCACATCCTTTGTTCACAAAACTGGAGGCGGGTCTCAGCTTATTCTAAAGCAGGCCTCAACTTAATATGCAATTAATGTTTACACACGATATTTTTTATAAAACTTTAAAAGTAATGAAGTAGGATGCTATTTAATTAAATTAACAAAAACAGAATTAATTCAGAACTTTATGAAGAACAGGAATCTGTTTTATCTATCCGCTTGATGGAAAAGCCTTCTAATGATTTTAGAAAAACAAATTTAACTTTCTTTTTTCTTTTTAGAGTACATATTTTCTGAAATTTGGAATCATTTATCTTCTATTTTTTTTTTTATCATTACTTCCGATTAAACAAAAAATGTGATGCTTTAAAAAAAATACAAAATATAATTTTTCCATTTCTGTAGAGAATCAGACCATTGTCTATGTGGAATTTTTGTTTTTTTTGTGATATCCTTTAATTATCTGCATATCTTTAAAAATGTACGCGATACCTTTTTTCTGAATTTATATCAGTCAACCGCTGGGTTCATTATGAACTTTTAAAATTCCAAATATTTCTAGACACATTTTTGAAAAATATGTGTGTAATGGGGGTTCAGCTTAGGTTTCAGCATATCTAAAAATATGTAGACATTAGCAATTAGGAGCAACCCCATTCCCTCAGAAGATAACTGTATAGAACTCTTTTGTTTTCTCGGTTTAATACTATCAACTATTAGAATTGATTAATTATTTTAAATATACAAATAAAATTATTTTGAAAATTGGACATTTTAACCCTGTTAAATTGGTTTTAGGTCATGAGTGGCTACTTTTGGAGAGACGATTTGAACGTTAAGTAAATAATTCCAGTTTTATACATCTTTCGTTTTATTGTTAAAATGTTAACGCACAAACACGAACAATTTTATTTATTTCTTCAAATAAATAATACACAAAAATCAGTTCCATTTCCTAGTCAACACTTAATACATCTGATAAGATATTATCTGAAAATCGAAGGATTTATGCAAATTATATAATTTAGTCAATTTTCTTTAGTTATTAAAACTATATTAAAAAAAACCATTGTAGTTGCCCAAAAAGTATAATGTTTCCGTGAGTACCACTTTTGTCCACAACCTAATTTCGGTAATTTTCGTCTTGCGCTCGTAAAGTATCCTAAAATCCCAGTAACTGAGACAATTAGTTGCCCTTGCGGAGACCACGTAATGATTATAAGCTTTATAATTATATCGTTGAAGTCGAAATGTTGTATCTGTATATTTTGCTGTATTGGGTTTTAGGAAATTTTAATACGGTTTTCTTTTAAATGTTAAAATTACCTAGCTAATTATATGACATATTTTTATAAATTTACAAAATGATGATAAGAATATTTATATCGAAATAAAAAAATAGCTGATACCTTATATTTCCACACATAATTTAAAAATAATAATTTAAACAATGTTTTAAGAAATATACTGATAATCTATGACGGCTTTGCACCGATAAAATATTAACAAATAAAAATAAAAATAGTTCGTCATAAACTTGATTCAAGATAAAAAAATAAAACAAATTTTTGTGATATTTATAATTTTATTTGAGTATTCGTTTTGGCTGACAAGAACTAAAATTGGAATTTAATTGAAAAAAACAGTCTTCTGTGACTTTTTATTTTGTAGAATTGTGGCAGAATTATAGAAATAGTTTACTAACATTTAAAGTTTTATCTTTTCCTTGGGTTTAATGGTAAATTGTTATAGAATCAATATTGAAAATACAAAGACTTTATGGAGTCATAAATCGGGGTTATAAACCAACAAGAAAAAGAAAGAATTATTATTTTTCAAGGATCATTAAATCACATGAGAACAAAAATTAATAATAAACCATGGAAGGTGTAGTTAAAAATAAAAATTTCAATATTGTTTGTTATAATTTATCCACTCATTTTTTTTCTTTAATTGTCATCTTTGTATTCATTAAAAAAATATTAATGTTCTTAACTTACTAGTTTTCATATTATTCCCTTCGTTCAATACGATTAATATTAATATGTAGCAATACGACACACGCTTATTCCTGTTACAAAAAAAGAAAAATGTATTGAGTACGAGTTAAAAAAATTAATCAGGCGATGGAATCTTGTATTTTTGAAAGACTTTATAAATTTTAACATCTTGGGTACCAAGATCAGAACTCAAGCATAACATTCCTTGGACTCGGTGAAGTATAAAGGTGATTTCAAGTGACTGGTGTTTTTCATATTCTGGAATCTGCCTGAACTCCTAAAATTTTGTTGTTTTTTTTGGTGAGATGAAATAAAAAATGCCTTACTTTTTCTTTCATCACGTATCTTTTTTTTTTTTTTTTTTTCAAATTCTTGGTATGTAACTCTTGTTTTGTAGCACCGAAATCAAGTAAATCTTTCATAGCACCTGAGGTTAATATATCAAATTTTTATGGTATCAAAAGGACATTCATCAAATCTACACTTTATTGTCAATAAGAGAAAACTCATCTTCACAGTGGTAAAAAAAATTTGTATTTAATTAAAGCATACCCGTGTAATAAAGATTGCATGTTGCAATGTTGTCGAAAGACGAGTTAACAAATTTACTATTTCGAATAAGGAAACATTTTTTTTGTTGGAGTTTTATATTTAAGAGTTTTAAGGGTTTCACTGGAAAGCTGCATCAGAATATGAAGTAAATTTTTTAGATGAATATTTTTTACCCTTTTTAATTTTTTAAAATTAATTTTATTGCGTTTTTATGATTAATTTACATTTCTAGGCATATTTTTAGTTTGTTTTCTATCTTTCTAAGTTTAGTAACAGTGCTTCCTTACGAAGTACTGCACGCCTGACCCTTCCTGAGTTTTAGTGGTACAGATTTAATTTAATTTTAATTTTCTAACTTAAAAAAACTACAAATGCAAATTTAAATATACAGGTATACAAAAAAAAAAAATTGTAATTTTTCTTAGTTACCAAAGAGAGCGAGTTTGTATGCAAATTTTTCTAGAATGAATTGTAACTATTATCCTTTGACCCCGTTGGAGGCTACACACATGTGATAACCGATTTTAATGAAACCTGTGTGTAATGAATGTAATGAATTAATGAAGTGTTCGTGCGTTCTTGCCAATGCGCCCTTAGGAGCTGATCAAATAAATATTTTACATAATTTTAGGAATGTTTTATAGTATCGTATGCTGACATTGTTTTACATGTAATTCATGGTTATTATGAACCATTCAATTTTTTTAATCGTGTAGAATAAGAACAAAAGACTTTTAATTATGTTAAATGAGCAAAAGTGTATAAAAAAATCGCAAGTTGCTTCCAATAAAGTAGACCAAAACAAATATTTTTCAGGACAAATCAAGACAGATTCGTGCTTGTTTTTTGTGGGATACTATTTTTTCAGTTCATGTCTTTTCTTCAAGAAATAAAATCACAATTCCACATAGTTTTCTCCAAATCCAACGTAAATAGAACCGTTGAAGGATAAACTTCTGCTCTTCCAAAGTCCTTCAATATCTTTTAGTTTTAATGCTTTTATTTTATGTCTTAGCTTCTAATTTATTTGCAAAGATACAGTTCGTACCACTACGTGTATTTTATACGGTCTTAAACTCCTCCTAAGTGCAGATTAGTGACGTTGTCATTAAGATTATTGCGTTGATTTGATAAAAACAAAATCGAAGGCTCTAAGAATGTAAAGCAAAACTTTTTGTTTTTTTCGGTTATTTTTTTGAGGAGCGGAAAACGAATGGCAACTTTACTTCTGCATCTCACTTTCTTTTTCACATGCAGTGTATTTTGTGATTAACTGTGAAATTTAACTCATTTAATTTTATTGACAATATTTGTTTGTTATTCTACGTCCAAAACGAATCGCATGTTATATTGATAGCCCTATATACCTTAATAATAGCTCTGTATTAAAATAATTTAGCCCATTTTCTACTCCATTGAAAACACTGAAAAATAGATTTTTTTTAGATTAGAGAAAAATAAAAATTTTACCCCTATTTTCAGGGGAAACCTTCATTTCAGCACTTCATATTATAATGTACCTCTTGCTACATCTTACTGTTAATATCACTAATTCAATTTCAATAGAAACTTGTTTTATTATTTTTTTTTTTATTATTCAAGTTATCTATATTCTAACCATGGTGAGGGATCAAGTTTTTCATTTTGTAGGACTGCCACTTAATGAAAAAAGTCAACGCCATTAGGGCGAATTCGAACCGGCGCCACTCGCAAGATCTCAGACTAGGCCTAACCATCTGAGCTACGGACGGCCCAATATTAAGTCCATGACAGCGCCAATCTCCTTTGTATTATATTTGATGAGTAAGCAATTAGGCCGTGGAACTAATAGTTTGGGTTCGCATGATCTCTGATGGAAGGTGATTTGCATATGAAAAACCTTTTTTTTTTTTTACTTAAGTTTCAAAATGATATTTACATAAAGAATAGAATTAAATTTTCCCAAGAACAAGCCTTGAAGAAGTCACATAACCGCTTTTAAACCCAAACCTAAACATATGTGCCCTGTAATTTAATAGTTTCCTTGATTATTCTAACCATTGATTTTACAATATTTGATTTGTCCAATTCCTTAATTCTTGTCTCATTGAATAAAATAAAACCACATTTTGACCGACCTCTACATGGCAATATATATCTATATATATCAATTTAAAAGCAATTTTTTTTTTTTTTTTAAGCATAGTTTTTAAATACCCTTTCATGCCAAATATTTACAGGTGATATTCACAATTTACAATACTTGGAATGAAGTACACTTTTTAATTCATAAAAATATAAAACATAATGAAATATTATTTCATCGATTATTCTCTGAATAATATTATTGAAGAGTAACTCCCTAATTATAGTTATTTCTTTTGATTCAGCAATTTAGATTTCAAAACTGATTACTCACGTTGGAAAATAACGGATTCGTTCTGCGCAGTATTCTTCTGCTTCATCACAATTCATTCTTCCGATTGTTACTGGACTGTTTGGTCGATTGTAATCTTTAGCTAATTGTTCCCAGTAGCGCGTTACCACTCTACAGGTAGAACACCTAAACATAATAAATTAAATATGAAACATGTAACGAGAGGATAAAAAAATTACAGATGTTGAAGAAAACACCTACATTGTAGTGTAAAACATGACAAAATAATCTCCGTCTTTAATGCCTTCATAAAGCGAAGCTGGAGTCATCTCTTCAGAATATTTTTCTCTTTGACAAGAAACAATCGCCGATTCCATGGCGACTATGAAAAAAATTTGTAGCCAATAGCACCGGATCAATTTTGATGTCTTGAAGAACATCGTATCGGATGTATTTGAATCAGTACTAAAGTGTGATAAAATAAATAAATTTCAATAATGCTTGATAAATCAGAAAGAGCACTCGTCCCTTACTAATAGCAGTGAGTCAGTTAAGTAAACCAGATAATAATGAGTTTTATCACCTCTATCAATATTCAGATTCAATGAGTCGTAAAAGTCGTTATTATACTCGTTAAATTCGCCGCTTGTATGAATATATTGTTCTAATATAGTTCTAATCTCTAGTGTTGATCTCACTATCGACTATCATAATGCAGATATTTGATTATAAAAAATGGTATTTTATATTTTTTTAAAAACTGAATAAGTGACCTATTATGATTATATAGTGTTTTTTCTTTCTCTTTTTTTTTTTTTTTTTTTTTTAAATTAAAGTTATATCTAAGAAAGTTTCAGAATTTTAATACTAAAAGTTGATTTTGGATAATTGTTGGTGTCAGTTGTACAGATTTAATTGTATGGCAAAAAAATATAAGTCGTGGGAACTCTTGCTCTAAGCATGGGAACTATACTTTCCATCCCCTCTCTAGAATAACTAAACTCCATGAATTTTTAGCAGTCTCACTGAAGCCTGTCTCCACGCTAGTCATATTTCTGATATTTTTAATAGTTTTATTTGGTATAAATGGTATAATGAATACTTTATAAAAATTTTTTGGTAGGTTTCACTACCATAATTCTAAATTGGGTCAAAGCATAGAAAACATTTCCTTAAAGGAAAAAGTTTTTATCCGTAATGATACCACAATTTTCTCAACAGATCTCAGCTTAACTAAATATACTTATAGCTTATCGAAGAAAGTTTTTCAATTTGTAATGTTTTAATCATTTTTAAACAAAATTTGTTTTAGTTTACGTAGCTTTAATTTTGAATAATCTGATTAGAACCGATTTTTAGCAAGCTATTGCATTGAAAAGAAAAACAAAATTTAAATTTTCTTATTTTCTTTAAGGAATCAGATTATAGTCCACACGGACATTTTTGTTGGAAATGAGATTGAGGATCAATTTTTTAAAAACGAAGTCCAAAATACTTAATTTTAATGATACTTTATGACAAATCCAGACCAAAAGGAACTTGGAATGGATTTTTACGGATTCAAAGATTAATGAAGCAGCAGTTTTTCTAGAAATGGAGTATCTATAGCTCTTACAGTCCGCAGATAAGAAAAGTGTAATTTTAAAAAGAAATGTTTTGCTAATTTTCCGGAATCTCCCGTAGGACAGATTTAATCAATTCCAACCATATTTGAAAACCGGAATTTTATCTACTTTACTTTAATATTTTAATTGGAGCTCAATTAGTTTGAGTAATTTTAATAATAATAATTTCAAAGTTTTTGAAAACTTCTTTTTCAGAATCTCTCTACAAAAATAATACGAGACCCATGGTTGTGAAAGCAGGCGATTGATTTGATCAGAATCACGCTCGACGGCCAGATTTTTACCCAATTAAGGATACCTAATTTATGAGGCTGGGTGGATCCCAGGAGGCTCCAAAACCCACAGGGTTGAACCACGGCTACAGTGTAAAAGAAAACAATTTTCTGATTCGAACTCGGGTCCTTAGAGTTAGTATTAATAACCTTTACCATTAGTTCATTAGTATAGCATATAATAGCTATATAT
>NW_027115643.1:0-3595 GCF_000696795.3 Halyomorpha halys | reverse complement strand
TATAAATATATAATGTTTGTATAAGATTTATCTCAAGAAAACAACTTACTTCACAACAACTGGCAATAGAACCAATAAAGACTTCTGAACTTTGGGACCATTCAGACCTAGTAATTTGAAAAGGTTTTCTAACGGTGACATCATGATCTAGAAAGCTATAGAAACACCAATTTTTTTTTCTTTTGGCTCAGCGACTTTCCAAAGCATGAAAACAACGGGTGTAGTATAAACGCAACGAGGTCTAAATGGTGTGGCAAGCCATATGTAATGGCTCGGAGACCGTTAATCAAAGGATACCTCGATGGCAAGCTCGGCAAATAACGAGACTACAATTATTTTTTCTCGTTCCGGGGTCGGAAAAACGTTTTCTACCCTCCTGATAGAAGAGCGTAAACACAAACGAACTGGCCGACGAAAACACTAATGGCTTGCTTTAATTTAGAAATTTTACATGAAAATCAAGTTTTCTCATCGTCGAAGTTAACCCAGATCTTTTTTTATTACACTTCACTCAACTCTTCTTTAAAATTAATGTTTTCAGACCGGTTATTTCATATTCCTTCACATTAGTTTGCTAATATTTTATATTATATACATTTTCGTATGTATGTTTATTAACATTGATTTTATCTTAAAACTTTCTCCAAATAAATCTGATATTAAGTTAAAAGCTTAAGAATAAAGTTTATTGAATTAGTTATTTACCTATTTGCTGAAAGCCTCTTTATCTTCACCCGCAATTTAATTCCTTATGATTTACTTTTCTACCGCTCATCGCTGCAACATTCTTCTGCTGATATTTGAGAAAGGTATATAAACTAGCTTTCCCCTCAACACTATTAAGATCACTCCAGCTCCTACCTCTCTCTCTCATCCAGCTCCTATCTCTCTCTCTCATCCAGCGTTACTTTTATGGGAATTAGTGAAAGTGGTATGAGCTCGACCTTCGCAAGTTGATCTCCAGTTTGTGGTAAATTTACGAGAAAGAACCTTTATTGAGATATAAGCTCTCATACATGAGGAAATGACACTTTCGAATATGGAAAAGTTTTCCCTTGTGCCGTGTTACCACCTGCTCGATACTAGATCTCAAAAATAAGTCTAGGAGAGAATAATTATGTTCAGGGCTGGAAGCTGTTATGAGATTACAATAACAAGAAGAGAAGGCTTGGCAATTTAAATCTGTGGCAAGTGCTCGACTCAGGAAAACTTTCCTTTTCTTTACTACGAGGCCCTATTGACAGTTAGTTGAGGCTGTCCACTTCCTTAACCATTTTAATATCCCAGTTTTGATAACTTTTTTTACTCAATTTTCTATATTCTGAACCTGCCAACAAAGATGGTGTGTGAAATGCGACCATGCCATTGAGGTGTATCAATTATATGTCAACCAGCGCCAATTTTGTCTGTTAGCAGAAGATATGAATAGTTATTCATTACATTATAAATAGTGAAAATATGGTTAATTGTTTAAAAATGAATGTATTACTGGTAGTACTGGAAAGGATATGCCAAAGATAGAATTGATATTGGCAAAATTTGTACCGTAGATTTTTCTTACTTATTTCGGTTAGAATTTCTTTATTATTTGTTACTATCTGGAGTAGAGTCGCGACCATTCTACGCCATAGCTGTTTACAGGCTATATCAATCTTTTTTCAAATTCATCTCGGAGCGGCCCTTATATTTTAGGGAGTAGGGTAGCCCAGTGAGTAAGGGGGTCTATTACTAACTCCTGAGAGCCTGGTTTGAGTCCGTTTGTGACAAATGGTTATTTATTTTATTACTGTAACCGTGAGTCAACCATGTGGGTTCGAGACCCCTCCAGAGGCACAGTCTCTAAATAGGTACTCTTTAAAAGGAAAAAAGCTGATGTTTGAGCGTTATCTTAAACAAATCACCTTGTACGACCGTTTTTGTTTTAACATAAATTATACTACTTACAAATTATTGACTCTTTATGGGTTGCACTGGGTCAGATATTCATTTTTAATTTCTGGTGTTATTTTGGTTTTGATGTTCACTAGTAAGCCAATATCTGTGAAGTTAAAGAGAATTTTAATATTAAAATTATTAATAGAAAGATCATACAAGGGGAGAAACAAGAGGAAGCTATTTGTCTTGTAATGTTCTTATATTTTTAGTTTTGACCACAGTGATTATGAAAATAATCATGCTTCTTATGCTTAAAATAATGTATAGCAATTTCATTAAAGAAGTTTCACTTTTTATAATTAATAATAAATTATCTTCTACATGTCTTTTACTATACATATTATAGTTTTGACAGATATTTTTACCGCTTCGGATTTGCCATATCGAGCGAAATTGTAGACAATGTACCGACTTAAAACATACCGGAGCGAGCACTTAGATCTTCAGTAACTTTCATTCTCATCATGGCCATACATTTGGATTAGGTTTATCAACTTCAGGGGCTTTAATTTTACAACTTAAAGCATTCATTTTTACATTATCAAACACAACATTGATCACAAACATTATACCCTGAGGTATGAGAATCTCTTTATCACGTCGATCTATTTGGATCTTGTGTAAGGTATCACTCAATTATGCCGATATCCTACAGGAATTTAATGCTTCTAACGAAAAACATTAAGTCCTCTTAATGTCCAAGGTTCATAAAGTAACCCTATTTCCAATTTAGCGATGATAATTACTTGCTATTAGAAAGCAGTGAATTTCATTTACTTACAAGTTTGATAAGTATTAAAAAACAAATTTTAAATTATTTAAACAAAAGAAGCTTTTTCAGGTACATTGCTATATTTATTTATATTTTAGTTTTCGTCAAATCAATAATTTTGATGCATATGGCTTAAGTTTTTGAATAGAAAGTGTCACTAAGCTAAAACTGGTCATAGACTTAATTTGTGACCCCTTTATTTTGTCCACTAATAAATCACACTAGATTGGCCATTGGGCCTACTGTGCGATCGTGTGATCAATGTCGTTTCTTAAACTCAAATATCTGTAAACGAATTGAACGTAATTGGTATCCTTTCAAAAAATATTTGCAAACCATAGAGCTAATTTTACAGACGTTATTTCGCCTTTGTGAAAAAGTGAGTTTTTACTGGTATTGGTTAACTTAACTATCCAACGAAAAATATTTCGGCCAATACCAACAAAAGGGAGCTTACAAATTGAAGTTTTTCAAAAGTAGGTTTGTTTCTTGAAATGGTTTTCTGCGGCCACTTTCAATTTAATACTAGCAAAATTCGTTTTTGTAAATTTTTGATAAACCAGAAAAAAACGAGTATTGTATAAATACAGCACTCTGAATAACATAGGAATTCATGATTTACTGAAAATTTAACCATTTTCAAGGTTTTTGCACAAAACGAAAGTTTCCCACCACTGTGTTACGGTTTGATTTTAATATGGCAGTTCCACAGAATGAAAACTCGTCTTTTCACCTCTGGCGTTAGCTATATGTTCTTAACTACCTTAATTGGACCCTGAAACTAACATTATAACGCCACAAGGCTATCGAAGGCAATATTTCACTGGTATACATACATCATGTAATATGTATGTATTAACCAAATATAATAGTAAAGGAGATTATGAA
>NW_027115642.1:24211-27376 GCF_000696795.3 Halyomorpha halys | reverse complement strand
ATAAATAAATTAAAATAAAGATGTAGAAAATTTAAATAATAATTAATTTTATATTTTTCCTATTGCCACATTGATTATTTTGTAGCTAGATTGCATTTTGAAAAATTAGAGATCATTTCGTAGATCTGAAACTCGTTGCTTAGGTTAATAAAAGTTGGATTGCAAAATATATTCTGTGGTTTGAATATTCAGGTTAGATTTATATGTACAGGGTTCCCTGTAAGTATTTACCAATATAACAGAAAAAGACTCGGAAGTGAAATTCTAATAGATAAATAAGGGCTGTTATCACGAAATAAGTGTTTCATTGTTGTGTCCCTTTCTTTTCATAATTTCTCCAAGTAGAACAGACAAGTAACTTAGTTTGAAAAATATTTGTACTTCTAAAATTTATTCTAAAACGTTTCTAATTATAATAAATTTAAAGAATTATTTATTTATTCTTCTATAACTTATTTTTTGAAAGTACGAATCAGACAATAGCTGTGGATAATTATAAAAAAATTATAACATCCAATAAAAAATATTAAAAAAGTGAAAGCAAACAATACGCTAAAATTTCACGATTCAGGAAATATTAATCGTAATTATTAATACTAATTAGATAGTTTAGAGTGCTACCAATGGGTAGTTTCTCTACACGCCAGTATCACTCCAATTTAACTTAGATCAGATTTACTAAATGTATTAAATAAATATTTTTTAAAAAAAGATAGTACCTAAGCCTAAGAGAAAAAAAATTAATGCAAATTATTTTCAATATTAGTGTAGAAAGAAACAATAGCAGAATACTAATACAAATTTACTTTAACTATTCTCAAATTTAGGTATTGCTATGAGAAAGTTAGCTTTAGCAGCCTTGAGTTGCCGTATCGTTCCAGCCGTTAACCACCTCAAACGGTTTCCTTCCATTTGTAAACAAAAACGTATTTTTCTCTTTACGATCGCTGTATAAATGCCATAATTTCACGGAATGTCTCATTGGTTTCAGTGAACGGTCCTACAAGTGCCTATAAGGCCACATTTTTTTTAATTTATCGTTAACTCATATTTTTGCATCTTATTTTCCTTAATCTTCCAGAAAAGCAGGCTAACCAAATTCTTTTTGTAAAAAGAAAATCTTATTTGTTTTTAGCGTCGTCTGAAACCCTTAAATACTATTGATCAAAGAAATTTAAAATTTTTGAAATTGATTTATTTGAAAGTTTTTATTTTTATCATCGTCCATTGTTTAGATAATGGTTGATAACTCCTCGGCATTTTTCATGTCCTATATTACTACAACCGTTGGAAAGCTAAGTCTGCTCTATGGCTGGAACATGGCTAAGAAACATCAAGACATCACATCAAGAAGACACAGAAAGAGAAACCTGGAGAGATTAAAGAAAGGTTGCAGAGAGTAAAAGGTTTAAATGGTGACACAAAAATATGTGAAAAAGATGAAGGAACACCCTACATTAAATGTAGATGAAGATAATTGGGACATTGATGAAAAAAATCTGGATTGCGTAGTAGATAATTTTGGAGTAATAAGTAAGAAATATACTAGTACTAAGAAGAAGATGCCAAGAAAGAAAAAGGGATTCAGTGTTTCAAGGAATACAGTTAAACCTTGTGTTGAACCAAATGTTCAATAATTGTAACCTAAAAGTTTTTTCTGTGCACGAAACTAATATTGTTATTTAAAAATTCTTTTATTAATGTATGTAAAATGAAAATTCTGCTAAACTTGTTTTTGTAAGAAAAATTATTTAAAACTAAATTTGATAAAAAATGAATATTTAAGAGGGTCTATTGGAGTGAGATAATAATTCATTTTTTATTGTATACATATTTCTCTGTGGCAAACTGTGAATATATCGAACCGTTTGCAACGGTTTTGTAACAGTAGAGGAGGTTGCCACCAAGGCTTCGTTTTATGTTTTTGTGTTGTATGTTCTCACAACAGTAAGAACGTTTTATGTTATTTAACCGTAACTAATACAACAGTAAAAACATTTTATTTGTGTCCCCCAATCCCGCGTCGGGTCAACACTTTTTTTTCAATATTCGCTTAAAACGGGAAGAGGGGACTTTAAGATAGTTTAATCAAGCAATATTTAAAAAGCGATTGAAATTGAAAATTCAAATTTAACATCCTGTGTGTGTGTGTTTTTTTTACGAGGGTCGGTAGAAATCTTCAAAAGACACGGATAGGCCCGTACCTATCCGTGTGTGGGGTTTTTACCCACTAAAACCACCGCCCTACACCTGTTCATTCCTCTCCACGGGACCGCCGCTAGGCATTACTTCATGGAGGAAAATCTTCCTCTCTCAACCTCTTGAGAACGACTGTGGTGAATATCTTCACTGCATTCCAATGCTGGTCTGAGAGGAGGATATAGCTCACCACGTTTTCTGGAGTGATGCGTCCGTATATTCCAATCGTATGCCATTATTTTGACAAAAGCTTTTAAAAATATCAGACCTAAATTCTCCACCATTTTCAAGTCAATATACTAGTACTAAGAAGAAGAAGATGCCAAGAAAGAAAAAGGGATTCAGTGTTTCAACGAATACAGTTAAACCTTGTGTTGATTAGGGATGGGAAATCGATATCGATATCGCTTCGCAATGGTTCAAATTCAATTGGAGTATTCTCATCTACGATGTTGTTGGACTTGTATCATTGTTCTCAATGCTGTACGGAAAGCTGGACACTGGGGTGGTCAGCATCTCCATTTCCCGCACATAATGCGCATTCAGGTTTCTGGTCACAGTCAGTAGCTTTGTGACCCGCTTTACCACAGTTTCGACTGAGGGTGGTCCTATCCTTTCCAACACAATTCCGGGCTATGTGTCCGTACTCCCAGCAACGGAAACACTTTGGAACTCTGAGTCTTTCCCGAATACGGCTAACCACCAGTCCTACTCGGACCTTTCCTTGTGCCATAATCTTCCTAGCCTGGAGAACCGGAAGTGAAATGACCGCCGTTTGTGTACCACCGAACGCTTTCCGGATGGACTTTACCGCTGTGATGGGTACTGACTCTTCAGCCAGGAGAGGTTTAAAGCCTCCGCAACCTCCTCTTTGGTGGTGAGATCATCCAAATCTCGAAGCTCGAAAAGGGACTCCTTCGTCCAAGTCCGCACTTCTGCCCCTTCGCCAAGCATACCCTCCATTGA
>NW_027115642.1:17454-19305 GCF_000696795.3 Halyomorpha halys | reverse complement strand
GCAATTTGTTTATATGTATATATCAAGATATTTTATTTTATTTCATTACACGTCTTTATTTTTTTATAACAACAGCAACAGTTTTTTTTTTATTTTTGTTTTATATTTTAATTTTATTAAATTTGTTTACCAGTTTGGAAGGGTTTTTTTTTATTCTCTATTTTTTTTTCTTTATTATTTTTGTGTTCACAATCTTTGCAGGTCATCCGTTTTATTTTTTTTACTATCTCACCGAACCAGCGAACCATTTTCTTATGGGGAAGAGGTAAGTTGGTTTCATTTAAGAAAAGCCCCTCGCCCCAACAGGGTATATAAATGAAAGATATCTAATTCCGCATTCCAAGAAATACCCCTGCCATTTTCTACTCCATAAGATTCAGTCATTATTTTTTAAATTTTTATTACCTATAATCATAATTGAAAATAAAACGACTGAATTTAAATCAAAAGCAACAAAGTTTACTAATGGCTCGCACAATTGAAATATAAGGCAGTTTAGCACTTACCTCTGACGATTTTTTGGAATTCACCTTCATTCCCTGTCATTACTTTCCTAATTATTGCATGTTTCCAGAAAGAAACCATGTATCAAATAAGTTCACTATTTTTTTTCTTGGGTCCCAAAAATCTAGGGTCCTTCAATGCCGTTTTTCAATTTCAGGCCTTTTTTAAATATTGCTCGATTAAACTATCTTAAATTCTCCTCTTCCTGTTTTAAGCTTATATTTCAAAAGTGAAATAGAACCGTGGCTCCCCCTGGGTCTTAGAGGGGCGGGGAAGGATTGCCTTTTTTTGTGTTATGATCTCTTCTTGTGAGATTGTGACATGTCGTATATCGACCAGCCTACTCGCTATAATTGTCTGTTTGAAAAGTCAGATAAGTAAGGCTACCATGGCGAGCGGAAGTGGTGGGTTTAATGCCGTTTTTCAATTTCAATCGCTTTTTAAATATTGCTTGATTATACTATCTTAAAGTCCCCTCTTCCCGTTTTAAGCGAATATTGAAAAAAAGTGATGACCCGACGCGGGAGTGGCGGACACAAATAAAATGTTTTTACTGTTTTATAAGATAGGTTAAATAACATAAAACGTTCTTACTGTTGTGAGGACATACAACACAAAAACATAAAACGAAGCCTTGGTGGCAACCTCCTCTACTGTTACAAAACCGTTGCAAACGGTTCGATATATTCACAGTTTGCCACAGAGCAATATGTATACAATAAAAAATGAATTATTATCTCACTTCAATACACCCTCTTAAATATTCATTTTTTATCAAATTTAGTTTTACATATTTTTTCTTACAAAAACAAGTTTACCAGAATTTTCATTTTACAATATTTTACATACATTAATAAAAGAATTTTTAAATTACAATATTAGTTTCGTGCACAGAAAAAACTTTTAAGTTACAATTATTGAACATTTGGATCAACACTAGGGATATTATATCCGAACTAAAATATCGATATTTTAAAATATCAATATCGAAAATTTAACGAATTAAAGTAATGATGATTATAAAATTATAACATAGGAAGACATATTTTATGTCAGACCAAATCAAAATACATAAGAAACTCTTAGTAACTATGAAACAAAGCAACACCACGACAACCCTAACAAATATAAACTAAAATATAATTGTTTTATTGAAGAAAATTTAAAAATAGAATATCGATATTTTATTTTGATAAGTACATATTTATTACGATATTTCCTATTGTTGTAATCGATAGGGAATATGAGTTTCAATATTCCGTTTTATTTTATAAAAATATCGATATATTGTTTAAAATGACTAAAATATTATATAGAGATTTTAAAATAGGAATATCGATATTTTAT
>NW_027115642.1:6684-15739 GCF_000696795.3 Halyomorpha halys | reverse complement strand
TATCGGAATACTTTTACTAACGTTAGAAATAAATAATTATAAAAATGTCAATATGTCGAATGTCGAAATGAATATGATGAATAATCAATATTAAACATCGAAATACTATTATTAACCTTGAATATTTATTTGAACAAAATATCAATATTTGGATTAAATAACATCGGAATATCTTTGCCATATTATATTTTGGTACGAATATTTCCTCCTTAATATATGATTACATTGGAGTGTATATTATCAATATTTCTTTTATTTATATATACTTTTAAGGTGCGACTTTATTTTTTTTTTTTTTAGAATCCAATATTATCGAAGGAGAATATCGATATTCCGATATTATCGGTTACTCGATATCGATATAAAATTTTCGGATATCAGGGACATAATATCGATATCGATATCCCATCCCTAATCAACACAAGGTTTAACTGTATTCGTTGAAACACTGAATCCCTTTTTCTTTCTTGGCATCTTCTTCTTCTTAGTACTAGTATATTGACTTGACAATGGTGGAGAATTTAGGTCTGATATTTAAAAGCTTTTGTCAAAATAATGGCATAAGATTGGAATATACGGCTCCTTACTCACCTTCTATGAACGGGGTAAGTGAGAGAATAAATAAAACTTTAATGGACAAGGTCCGAGCTATGTTTGTGGACACAGGCTTGCCTAAAACACTATGGGGTGGAGCTATAAGGACAGCAGCCTTCCAGCTAAATCGTTCACCAACAGTTGCACTTGGAGGAAAAATTCCGACAGATATTTTCTCTGGAAAAGATGATTTAAGTAGGCTGCGGGTATTTGGCTGTAAGGCTTGGACAGTAAAATTTCCTCGGGCAAATAAATTAGATCCTAGAGCCAAGCCTGGCATATTTGTGGGCTATGGTGCTAACGGATATAGAATTTGGGACTTTAAAACAAACAGTGTCTACGATTCCCGAGATGTCACCTTTGACGAAAATAATTTTCGCTATGATAATAATCCCGATATAAACAATGAAAGAATTATTGGAGAGGAGACTTTGGATGAATCCAAACTACCTCAAGAAGAGAATAATGAAAATAAAAATAAAGAACAAGAAATAGAAACAGTGGAAAATATTTTTGAGGAAGAAGAGTATAAGAAAGTAAAGAGGAAAGAGATAAAGCCCAAATATTTAGAAGACTACGAGGTTTATTCAGCCTATTGTTTATCGAGCCAAGAAATTCCAGTGAATTTTGAAGAAGCAACCAATGGACAGTCAATGGAGAGAAGCCATCAACAAAGAACTACTCGCTCACGAAACGATGAAGACATGGACTCCTGAAGACGTCCCTGAAGGAGAGAAGGCCATCTCGACAAAATGGGTGTTTACGATGAAGGAAGACGGCATGAAGAAGGCGAGGCTGGTCGCTCGTGGGTTTCAAGAGGATAACCCAGGTGAAAATAATTTTATTTATTCCCCAGTGTGTAAGGTTGAAACAATTAGGGTGGTTTTGTCAATTGCTTGCCAGAGACTGGAAAATAAGACAGGTGGATGTCCCCACTGCCTTCCTGAATGGGAACATTGATTATCCCGTTTACATTAAGACTCCTAAGGGTGTATACTCACCTACTAAAACATCAAAATTAAATAGACCTGTTGCGGCCAACATATGGTCCACAAATCGATTATTACAACATGTGATTTTTATTAAGTCAAAAAACGAAACAACTACTCTCTACTACTTTCTTTTTGTTTTTATACTGAAAAATAGACAGACAACTTCTTAACGTCTCACCGCACACACGTATTGTCTCCTTTATCTACTCACTACGCACTCGTAGTTACCAGCATTCTGGCCATGTTCGACAGCTGAATCATCTTAGCCACGGCGGGCGGACTTCTTCAACTCATCCTCCAAAAGGACAAGGCGGGCGGACGTACGTCAACAACAACAACAACCACAACCGGGGCCCCACCAATCACCGGTGAAATAAGACTTTTTTTCTCTCTTTTTGTCTAATTCATTTAATTTTGTAATAGTTCTAAGATTCATTTTTTTTCTAGTTTGTATATTCTTATACATTTTGTGTTCCGTTTATTATGTTTACTTATTTAAAAATACAAAATTCGACTATTCTTTTCTTTTCACGGTTGGGCTAGTAAAGGTTCCTTTCGAACCCCTACCCGCCGTAACAAGATCCCTTTATGGTCTAAAAAAGGCTCCTAAATTTTGGAATGAGAGGTTTAATAGTTTTATGATTAATATTGGTTTCAAGAGATCCAATTACGACTTCTGCTTTTATTCCAAAAAGGAAGTATTTTTTGTATTGTATGTGGATGACGGTTTGGTAGCTGGAGAAGATGAGAGTGTTCAGGAATTCATCAACCAATTAAAGGATGAATTCAACATTAGAGAGATAGAAGTGGCGAGCTTTCTGGGTATGAAGTTTGAAAGAAATAATAATACAATTAAAGTAACCCAGGCTCATGTTGTGGAAAAACTTCTTAAAAACTATAACATGCAGGATTGCAAAAGGGTCACCACTCCCATGGAAGTTGGTTGTTGGTTTGAGGAAACCAAAGGTCTTGAGGAGAAGATTCCATACAGGAGTTTGGTATGCAGCTTGTTGTATTTAAGTACAATGACAAGGCCGGACTTATCATTCTGTGTCAGCTTCTTGGCACGTTACTTAGACAAAGGGACACAACAAACGTGGAAAGCTGCAAAGCGTGCTCTACGCTACCTTAAAGACACAAAAGAAATGGGGATTATCTTCGGAAAAAACGAGGATATAGACTTGATTGGCTTTTCGGACGCAGACTGGGCAGGAGACATCGAGACCAGAAGAAGTGTGAGGGGCTTTATGGCATTCTTGGCTGGCAACCCGGTGGCGTGGCACTCAAGAAAACAAACTTGTGTTGCGTTATCAACCATGGAGGCAGAATACATTGCTGCTGGTATCGCTGCTCAGGAGTTGGTGAATTTGTGCGGTTTGATAAGTGAGTGCTAGATTAAATGTTGATAACAATAGTGCTATTGCTCAGATTAAAAATCCAGAAAATTCCAAAAGAGCCAAACATATTGATATTAAATATCATTTTGTCAAAGAACTTGTAGATAATAAGAAAATTGTAATAGACTATATTAGTTCTGAAGAAAATATTGCAGACTTATTCACAAAACCACTGGTCTATGAAAAATTTAAAAAGTTTCGAGAATTGTTAATTGTTTAATCTTTCCAGATGTAAATTTTGTGTTACTTTGCAATTGAATCTTTACTTTTCTTTCTTGTGTATATAAAGTTTCAATTGAGGGGGTGTGCCAGGAATAACCTCTTTGGTCATTGTATATTGATAGGTGGTTATCCGTTATAGGTTATCGGTTAGTTAGCGCCTGGCACATCCTTTATATGTCGATTGTTCTATTTATCTAATATGTGTGTTCAACCCATTGAACTCTTTTTATTATATTACCCCAACACAGTCCAATAAATGTCCGAATCTCTACCTCATCAGTATCTTTTTGGTATGTCTGCACAGAAGTGATCGCGTCAAGCCTTCTATGAATTTCTTCGTTTGTATATTTTGTAATTTCACTTATTATATCTGGTGCAAATAAGAGGTTCCACGCCTCCAGATGGCAGGAAATATTCTTGCCTTAGGACCAATCAAATGTCGAACTAATTTTTTTTATTTTTTCTGCCACTTCTTGAAGGTGGTTCAGTACTCCACTTATGTCCATTTTTACCCCTGACAATTGATAACCTTCCCGCTTTAGGGCCTTTTGGATCACTAACATCTTCCTCAGCCTCTTCTTCTGTGTCTGAATTCTCCTGAGATAGCACCTCCCCATCATCATCTTCACCTCCAAAGTATTCCTTTTGTATTTGTCCCTCTTTATCTAACTCCAACAATAATTGTTGTATTTCTTCCGGGGTTGAATATGTTTTGCTGGCAGCAGCCATCATATAATATCAGATCTTGACCTTAATTACTGAATGGAAAATACTATGTAACTAAATTAGCTTTATAGTAGCTTACCTGAATGATTTGGAACTTCAAAATAACACATAACTCCTTCAGGCAAGATAACCTGACCAAATTGGCTCACTAGAATTGAATATTATCTTCACACTCACACAAACGACACTCCGGGGGGGGACTAGTTGAGATCACTATAAATAGCAAAACAAGACTGACACATGGCAGTTGATAATCAGAATCCATTATGTTATGAATGACAGTTATTTACATTAAGGGATTTGGCCAAAGAGCTGCACATGTAGGAATTAATCAATATTTAAAAAGTGCTGGGGTATGTGACACTCCAGTATGTCGTTATAGGGCCCTCTACATTAAAACTAATAATTATACATGTGTTAGTATATCATATAAATATAGCGCATACTTTGTTACCAGTTAGAATGGCAACAAATCATCGCATTATTGCGACTTAAAGAAGTGTATTTAAGTTTATGTATCAATGTTTCTTATAAAATTTGTAAATTTTTTTTCTGTTTTAATTAATTTTATTTTGTTAGCTAATCTACAGTGAAACTTAGTTTATATTGATCTGAACAGTTTGTTTTATATTAATGTATTTATCTTTTTTCCTTCTTATATTGTCCTCATGTATTACATCATTTCTTATATTGTACCTCTTATTTATAAATTAACTATAACTAACATTGATTTGGCCAAACTCCATTGCTACGCTGTTTATAAGTCAATAAATACATTATTATTAGAATTACCTACTTTATTAGAAAATGTTCCTTTAGAGCATCGACAAAGAGTGATACTGCAACTTGATGGATGTCCCCAGATGAGAAATTACTTAAATTGTCACTACCTGATAGGTCTTCATGCCCCCATCTGTTGGCCTCCTTGATCACCTGATCTAACTCCATTAGACATTTTTTTATGGGGATATTTGAAAAATAGGGTTTATACCAATCATAACCCTGCAAGATAAGTTGAAGAACTGCAGCAAAAAGTGAAAAATGTTTGTCAATTGTTCTCTTCTCAGTCCATCCCACTGAGGACCAGCGAAAAATTGCTAAGAAGAGCCAATCTTTGTACTCCAAAGAAGGCAGGTAGTTTGAACATTATATATAGGTTCACCAACCTTATATGTATGGATTCTTCAATTAAATTAGCTTGCAAAATGTACT
The DNA here is from genome assembly GCF_000696795.3 of Halyomorpha halys. Classification (NCBI taxonomy): domain Eukaryota; kingdom Metazoa; phylum Arthropoda; class Insecta; order Hemiptera; family Pentatomidae; genus Halyomorpha; species Halyomorpha halys. The sequence continues at coordinate 10,596 of NW_027115642.1, read as the reverse complement.
GTGTTTTTTAAAAACTTTGTCCCATAACTTTGTAATTTATTGACCAATTTAAAATCTGGTTGCACCATTGATTTTAGTCTTAAAAATCCATTGAAATGATATATTGGACATAGGGTTCCATTTGAAATTTTAAATTTGTACTAGGTCTGAGACACCCCAAATGTTTTTTTGTTTTTTTCAAATACTGTTCAGAATCTTAAACTAAGCTGAAAAACATCATATATCTATTTTTTTATAACATTATTTGATCAAGAGAAATTCAGCCAGGCCATCTAAAAAGGACACCCTGTATAACAACACAACATAATATCAACTGAATTTATTAACATTTTTATTCCAGATATTGTTATTTACAAGACAGTTAATTTTTTTTACAGATTAATGCTCATTAATAATTATATAAAATTAGTGATAGTTCAGATACTACCAAAAATGAACTCTCAATAGTTACAAAAGTTTAAAGAAGTTAGATAAAGATGGGACACTTTTAGAAAAACATGGATGTCGACATTGCTACTATTAAAAATTCATTTTTCAGTCAGGGTAATTGGTTTATTATTTTCAATAATGAACTTTTTTAGTCAACCAGAAAACATATCCCCTTAATAAATTAATCCCCTTCAAAATTTGAGGTTTTATAGTTCAAGATAGATAGAATCCAAAAAACTAAATTAAAAAAAAAATCTATTTTTCTGTGGCTTATCTCTGAGAATTCTGTTTTAGGATCACAGTATGAAAGTATTAAAAAAATAATAATAATCTCTTAAATCTATGGATTGTTGTTTCTTTTTTTGTTTTACAAGGTTTTGGCCCGCCATGCCTGAGGACAAAATTAGACACCCTGTGTGGAATTGCCAAAAAATGTATTTCCATGGAATATAGCAATAAGTGGCATATAGTCTTCTAATAGCTCATTAACTTTTTGTATATAGAATTAATTCCCCTGATAAAGAAGGAAACAAGTTATGAAGAAAAGAAAAAAATATTTATATATAACTGAAAAAGTATATATTGCATATAATTTTTAATAATATAATAATAATAATATATATATTTTTAAATTGTCAATAGTTCCAAGTCCATCGATAGTTCCGATTGTTTAAAACTATCAATAGTTTTACAGTACTACTTTTCATACAAAATAAATTATAGACTTTAAATAAAAATAAATGATAGATATAAATATTGATTTACAGTAATTTGAGATGTTTTTATTTGAGCTAAAAGGTGATAAACTCATAAGATGATGGTTGAGAGTGCTGTCAAAAATAAAAGCATGTGCTTTATTCAACAGTAAAGAATATTTACTTTTAACATATGCTAATGTTTTGGTTTATGATGTAAGCTTTCTTTAGGGCTAAGAAAATTAAGATATGAGAACAATATAAGAAATGAAAAAAAAATAAATATGCTGAAGTTATGTGTGGATATGCTAAAACTAAAATATAATACAAATGGAAAAAAAAATTTAAGCTACATGAAGTAAGATAATATTAACTTTAAATCACAAGTAATATTACATTTAATAGTAAGAGGTAAGGAGTGAAGGGGAAGAGGGGAGGTTTGCTAATTTTTTATTACAAAACTGTTATTCTTTATTAAATGCACCAAGAGTAATTTGGAGTAAAAGAGAGTGCATATGTATTTATATGGTGAAAATATAAAATGTAGGTTCTTAATACTGGTATGTTTATTCTGATATGAGAAAATACTATTTGATAAGTATCATCAGTTTACTGATGTTATTATTACACAAGAGTTCATTTTAAGTCTTCTCTTATTGTGTTGTTTGGTAGATGGCATCTATCATTGCTAATAGCAGTTCTCATTTAATCTTATGTATTAACAACGGGTTCATGAATAAAACTAATAGATGTTTTTTGTACCTTACATATTACATAAATTTACTTACCCCTAAGGATTTATGATCATTTTAACTAGCAGTATTTATTATAACATTTATTTACCAAGTTTTAACATGCAAATATCATAAATAATTGATAAGCTTTCAGTTTTTTATTGTTATTGTTAGAAAAATGTTAGTTATTAACATAGCAATTAGTAGCTTCTATTTTTTATAGTTCTTTAGATGAAGTAGGTTCCTCTTTCATTTTAATTGCATTTGGAAGCAAGATCTCTCCAATGGTCTCATCACACGTTTGTTGAAAATTGTTATTAATACTATCCTCCAGACTTCCTTTAATATCAGAAACTGAAGTTGATTTCTTAATGTATGATTTTTCCTTATTATCATGATCCTATAAGATAATAAATTATTCGAATTATTATTATTTTTTTTATTACACAGAGAAAACCAATTATTAGTACAAGCTTTGTTAAGGTTTTTAAAATTAAACATTATTTTATTTGACAGCTAAGTTCTAAAATAAAGGTCATTTCTTTAAATGACTAAATTTTAAGTCATATCAAGTTCATTCTGCAGTTTGCAGTCAATCAAACAAAATAAGACCAGTAAAAACGCAGCTTTCTCCATTTTCACCTGTACCTACTAGACTAATATATACGAAACATACATAAAAGAAAACAAAAGTGTTGATAAATTTCTGTTTCGTTTATAGAGTTAGCTAACTTTCTTACAAAAGCTGCAGCATTATTTTGCTAAATAATGAATCAATGTTTTGTTAAAATTATAACGCTAACTAGAATTAAAATCACTCCTAATGTATTTAGAAATTGTACAATTATTCTATGGCCATTATGACATAGAAAAAAAATGTATAAAATTAAGGTCCAATTCTGTTATATTTTTATTTACAGTGTAAAAATTAGAACTCCTGCACAATTTTAATAGATTTTCTTCAATATGATTATATTTATAAAGGACACAACTTATTTCTTATGAGTTTTTGTCATAAAAATATCTTTGATGTGCGGTCATAAGGGCTTAAGTCGAAAATATCAATTTTTCAAGAGAGCAAATACAAAGTTCAAAACATTATGTATAATGTAAAAAATATAAGTTTATCTGAAGCATAAAGACCTTATTACCAACCGGTAGCTCTGATACGACATAATCTCTAAATGATCAAAAAGTGACTTAAGCCCTTATGACCGCGCATCAAAGATATATTAACATTCCTAACAATTTGACCATCTGGAATCATGAAGAGATCTTTATACATCTTCATTCAATTATGACTGAACATAACCAATCGTTCCACTTTATAAGATTTAATTATTGAAGAGGTTGAACATAATAGTGCTACTAATGTTGTTATTGAAGACTGATTGCATTCTTTGGTACTGTTACTTAACTTGATGATTACGAACCAATCAAAAAATAATTTAAAGATAGAACCGTCAATGAAACATGCAACATCAGTTTTATGGAAAAAAAAAATATCCTAGCAAAATTCATTATATTTCACTCTCATCCTTTTTGTTATACAGCTGACATTCCAAGCAATCCTAACAGTATCCTCACCACGTATGCCGATGACACATGTGTGCTCGCTGTTAATAATAACCCATTAATTGTATCCCAAAATCTCCAATCCTATATCACGGCCCTCGAAGATTGGTGTCGTAATTGGAGGATTAAGATAAATTCCAACAAATCCCATCAAATCACCTTTACCCTTCGTCGTAAACCTACTGACTGTCCTACAGTTTTATTTAATGATGTTTCTCTTACCCCTGTCGAACAGATCCGCTACATTTGGACAAGCGATTAACCTGTAATCCACACCAGACTGAAAAGACAGGAAACTGCACGTCGATTTCAACTATTACAGCACTTACTAGACAAACGGTCTAAACTTCCAACACGTTACATCTACATGACTGTAATAAGGCCAATTGAGCTTTGGGGCTCCACTAAACCTTCGAATTCCTCTCGTATTCAATCCTTACAATCCAAAATCCTTCGTAAAATCCTCAATGCTCCTTACT
>NW_027115642.1:1688-1938 GCF_000696795.3 Halyomorpha halys | reverse complement strand
CTCCGACATCTTCGCTTCTATTCGCGCCATTAGGCGATCGCCCTCTTTTGAATAATGATTTAATTCCCCTGTCTCTCCTTTCTCAGGTCCTGGGCAGTTGCCGTACGGACCTTGATCCATTCTAGCGTCGTGTCATGAAATTGCGCTAAAGATACTTCTGGTAATGGTTGAATCACCTGCGGAGGTGGGTTGGGAGCTGCTAAAGCTTGGTTGGCTGCAGCTTGAGGTTGGTGCTTTTGGTTCATATTCT
>NW_027115642.1:0-1453 GCF_000696795.3 Halyomorpha halys | reverse complement strand
TGTAAAATGTCATTAGAGTGCTACCAATGGGTAGTTTCTCTACACGCCTGTAACACTCCAATTTAACTTAGATCAGATTTACTAAATGTATTATAATGTAAAGTTGTAAATAGCAATAAATAAATATAAAAAAAAATCTTTTTGTTTATTTGTTTAAATATTTACCTATGTATAAATACAATGTAAACTGTTTTCCATGCTGGATAATCTAGTAGTAATATAAGCATTCAAAGTTTGTTTTTTGTTTTTTTATAAATTAAATTATCAAAGATTTTTGAAAAATGTGAGGGTTAGAAATTAATATCTATGCAAGACCACAACCTAACTTATTCCTGAACTATCCTCATAACTTTTTTACTACAATTGACTTTTTATAAAATGCGGTGAAGAAGTTTAAGAAAGAGTTTAAATTTCTTCCTGGAAAGAGAAGTTAAATTCTGAAGTTATTGACAAATCTTGTTTTAGAAGTGTTTAAGAAATACATTCATAAAATTTCACGTTGATTAATATTTTACCTGCTTTGTAACTTGAGATTGATGTATATACATATGGTTTTCCAGCTCTGCTCGAAAGAAAAATTGCATCTGACATTTAATACAAGTATATGGTTTTATTAAGTTACTATGTTCCAAAATATGCTGTTGAAGTCCAGATGACACTGTAAAAACAGCATTACACATATAGCACATAAAGTTTGAACAGCCAAGAAAAGTGTGTTCTATGAGATGAGCTTGAAGTTTAGTTGAGTTTGGCATAATAAGTAAGCATATATTACATTTATATTCACATATGGTGCTGCTTGAACAGGTTACTTCTGTATGTTTATCAAATTCTTCTTTGGAGTCAAAAACAACCTAGAATAAATCATACTATCAGTCATAACTAATAGTGCAATAATAAAAGCAATTAAGAATGCAGTTAGTCATTAATATTTTTATTTAACAGGTCCTGTTTGAATAAAAAATTTAAATATTTTATTAAAATTTCTTCTGATTTGTAAAAATAGCATTTTAACGTATGTAGTTCCTGTAATAAGAAATAAAAATATCTTTTCAATTTTTTTCAAATCATGAGCTTAACAGAAAAACTGTTATACACTATTGTATTGTAAACAAAAAAAATATAAGTGTTATATGAAGAGAATATGTTTGAAAACAAAAATTTTTGTCTTAAGATGTTTGGAAGAGCAGTCAGTTTTGTTAGTAACAAGGTTCAGGCATTTTCAGGGCTAGGTACAAAACAAGATAACAGCCATAATAAATACAAAATAAAACACTATAACAAGAAGATAAGCATATAACAAATTATATAACTCTCAAACGTAGTTGAAATTATAGGTGTACCAACAAGGCTAGAACTAAGGTTATACTTACAATTGAGGTCAGTATGGTCATGTAGCTCCAAATTGAAGATGTTGAGTGTATATGTATATGTATATGTAAATGTATATATA
>NW_027115641.1:41036-168375 GCF_000696795.3 Halyomorpha halys | reverse complement strand
AAAAAAAAAAAATAAATAAAAAAAAAATAAAGTAAATGAAAAATTACTACAGCGTCGTTATATTTTTTTCTTCTTTGAATTTTCAGCTATATACAAAATAACGAGATGTACGACCAGAACAGACGTTAGTTGTTTTCACCCTTAAACGATCTCATCTCTCATGGCGTATGTCGCACTCTACTGACAGGGTGTTAAAGTATCTTTGGCTGCGTATAAATTATTCTCAGTGCGTTGAAATAATGAATACAAAAAGCGCCTATATAATGTTCCACCACTAGAGTGACGTGTCATTTGGTTGCTTTAATATAAAAATAAATACTTTATAGTATCATTAATACGGTTCTCAACGGGCGATTTTATGTGTTCAGCTTTAAATCTAGCGAACATATTTTTTAAACAATAGGTTTGGAGAACTCGAAGATTAGATACCAATATACTAACAATCTATGCCAAAGTACCTTACTAAACTTCTTCAACACCCCATTCTTCCATATACGTTTCGATAATTACCTAGAACGTTAGCACGAAACGGATACAAGTTAAGAAATTGTACTTTATTTTATGTATAAATTTCTTTCCTAACTTACAATTTGAAAATAAGTGCGGATTTGGCATATTGCAAATTTAAAAAAATTAAATTCGTATTATACCCATTCAAATTGTTAAGCTTGCATGTAAACAAAGCTTAAAATGATTTTTATGTTTGTTTCTAATTATACTTGTCTTCCAGTTATTGTGCAACCAATGACATTGCTAGAAATACTGGTGTCCGGGCGAAATCTTGAATGAAATCCTATCAGAAGGAAGGAGGAGGTTTCTTTCAGGCAATCTGAAATCTCTAAGTTTATTTATATTGCATTATATTCTTATTTATGGTTGTTTTGAACCCGTGGAACATGTTTTGAGAAAAAAATATTAAATTAATAAATAAACCATAAAAAAGCTTCTTTAGCATTGATGCCCGGAGCTCATTCCCCATGACTTCTGGCCTCGGGACAGGTTTATGCTTATTATTAGTTAAGTTAATGACCACATCTCGTACTAGTAAAGAAGAGTGGGAAGAATAATAGTTCATATATATTTAGCTGAAACGTCGAATATAGGGGGGAAATGGTGCAAGATGGTGCAAGCACTTGTATTCACCAAAAAAAAAAAAATACAAACTAATGACATAAAATTTCATTCATTCAATCATGTCTAACGGTAAGATTAAACAAGAATAGTGGACTACCGTGCACTACTTTTCCCAATCTTATAGAGAGAGTAATATGTATTGGGCTGTAGTACAATTGAAAAGCCCATGTATTACTAATCTTTCCCAGATGGTTGTGAGCTACTACTGCCAAGATGGTGTTCAACCTATGTTTTTCATGTACTTATATAATATAATAAAATAAGAGTATCAAGAAAGGAATGATATACTAACAATAACTTAATTTACAATAATTTTCTTTAATTGTCAGGAGAAGATGGTCGGGAGTCCAGTCAGTAATAATACACTAATAAAAAAAACCCATTTATTTGTTCCGACTTATCGGCTTGAATTTCTGACCTTCGTCAGGGCTGAAACTAAAAAACGAGATGACAACCATAACTAAGAAATAATGAACATACATATCTAACAGACTACAAATAGTATAACTTTCAAATTGGAAGCAGATCGTTGACCGTATGAAGCATATTGTAGGAAAATAGTTTTTTCTACTGTTTCGTACCTTTATTGACCGCCACTCGGACTATTTTGGTACAGTATAACTTTTGTTTGTTTATTAAACATTTTGTATTCAAATGCATTTTTCTGGAACTAATTACTAATATCGAACATTAGTAAATAAAAAGATTTTGAATTAGAATTGGAGAGCCATGAAAAATGTTCAGCATCAAAGTTAAGCCAATTCTGCACCATGGCAGTAAAACCAGGAGAGGGACTCTAGATATCGTCCAACAACCCCAAATATCCGACGAATCCTGAGGATCTAACGGCACGAGAAGACCCCTAACGAGGAGCACATAGCAAACCTCTGACCATCTCGAAATAAATAAGATGAAATGGAAGTCGATAGGGTATGCTTTAAGAAAACAAGGTGACATCGAAAAAGACGCGAACGTGGCGAAGTTCAGCAAACAGAAGCTCAGGGAATCTTGTTAAGAAACCAGGCGGATTTAAGCTAGAAGATCAGATTGAAACTGACTAGTAGATGCCCTATGATCCAATAGAAGGCAACGAAAATAGTATGGTTTTGATGAGTTCTTTACTTTAAATTTATATTTCAAATATTAAACAAAAAATAGGGGAGTAAAGTAGGATAATTCTCTGTTTTATTTCAGTTTAGAAAATTTAAAAAAAATACTAATGGCACAGAACCACCCCGTTCTCCCATAAATTACATATCCATAAATTAAGCAAGTAATTTAAATATTATTATTCGATGAATGCTATACCAGGGCGTGACCTTTCGTGAAGCATTTCATGTTAGCGGGTTTTTTGATAATTACCTACTATTTTGTGGCAGGGGTGCTGCTATATCTTTATTATTTAAATAAACAATCCAAAAGTGCTATTAATTAAAAATTGAAATTTCCTTATCAGTTGGAAGTTAATTTTTATTTATCCTTCGGGGCCCCTGGACTGAGGGATGACGACTAATGAGACGATTCGGATGCGGGATTGTTAATTAGCAAGAGAAAGCGACGGGTTGGTTTGGCTAGGAGTCTTTTACGAGAGAGGAGGTAGCCGGGTAACTGAGGCAGTCTAATGGCGATGCAAGTCAAACAGCGGCGGTGGCTTACTGATCCCACCGTTCCCAGGCCCTTGTGAAACCCCCCTCATCACGACGCCGCAGTTAACACACTTAGTCGGAAATTTTCGGATTTCGGCACGCACAGGTGAAAGGCTCTCGTGAAAGGACAGGCGGATATATACACGGTCGCGATGTTCCTCCATACGAATTACTCGAACTATGATGAAGGAAAATTGACGAGTACACTGCTTCTTATCTGTAAAAAATATTCTTTATTTACAAAAAAAAAATTATATAAAAGGGTGTTTAACCTTTTTGGGTTTTATTTTTTGCTCATCAGTCTACCAATAATACAAAAAATATCAGAAGCTTATTAACAGAGCTGGCCGATGCGAGTACATGAGAAAACCTTGCATACTGTAGTGGTCAATTTTATTATTTGACCAGCAACTTATCTACTACAACTCAAATCTGTTATATTTTTATTTAATTTTTACCATGAAGCTCTTAAAAGCCCGAGGTCCTGTGCGGATAGGGTATGCAGACGTCGGATAGAGTATCATTCATATGCCTGGTAGATGTGAATTACTTCCAGTAGGTTGACTTACTTCGAAAACCAGAAGATGGTGTGGAGAAACCAAGCTTTTTTTTATTGGATGTCATCCATCAATGTATTAACCACATTTAACGTTACTTCATTTGGATCACTTACTCGCAATCGCTCAGATCGCACGGTATATCCCGCTTCGCTAAAAAACCATGTTTAACATTAGATTAATTTTTATTAATATATTCTTGTTTGAGATTGGTTTAGTTCATTTAAAAATAAATTTGATCCTTTTTTTTTCTCTCAACTTTTTTTTCAAAACCTTCCAACGTTTCGACCCTCAGGTCATTTTCAAGGATACCTTTATTTTGATGTCATTTTCTTTTTTTTAAAATCTTAAAAATGCCGGCTAATTGCCTTTGTCCCATCTATAACTTTTTCTATATAATTCTTTCTTAAATTTAAAACTTTTACAAACCACTTCTCTTCTTTCTTTCATTTACATTTGCAAACCTCTGTTTTAAGGTTGAAAGGTTTTGAAAAGAATAAAGTTGAGAAAAAAAAAGGATCAAATTTATGTTTAACATATTATTGTAAGATTAGAAAATATTAGCATATGTTATCTCCATTCGTTCTCAATTTAGTTAGTTTTTAGAATTTTGATATGAGATCTGCTATATCTGTCTTTATAAAGCCTGACGAAATATGGGCGATTATAGATTAGTGTACTAAAGAAACATGAGGTTTTATTTTCAATTATCCAGAGGTATCGTAATATTGTTTTCAGATTAAACTTCGTGACTATCGAAACAGATATGTGAGCCGGTAATTGAGGAGTTTTTCTTTGGCACAATTTTATGAATTGTAGAAAAACTCGGAATATTTGGATGGAAAACAAATTTTTTACCCCACTCATCCCATTGAGAGAGGAACGATTTCGGACACAAACAACCCTAGTCCAACGTTGTCTATCGATTAGAGGCCATAAGTGAAGTGGTTGATTATCATGGCGTTGCCAACAGTCCCCTCTTACAAAAGGTTTCCCCGAAAATGGTTTTGTCCAGGGGGCCGTGACGGAGGCGAGGCTGTTTCCCCAACACTTGTCAAGCAGCGGGCCTTTGTCCAAACCTGGCCAGTCATTGCGTTTAACCTCTTAGCTTATTCCGTCTCGAGCCCGTCGCCTTTGAAAACATTACTTCCAATCTATTTATCCCGTCGAGGACACGAGATAAATGGGTTAACTAAGGAATATTGAATTCGCTTAATCATCGCATATGCTGATCCTAACTGGATCATTCATAACTTATTCCAAGACAGGGTTCCTTTGATGCACGATGCACTTCTCACTGAAGAAAGTCTAAAGATCAATCCTATAACAGGATCCTTCTCCCTTTGTGAGATGTTTTCAAAAATTGCCTCGTAACTAACCATTATTCGTAGAAAAACAAAGTGGTGTAAAACCACTGTTATTGAATTATTCATTTCATTAATTAATTGGAGAAGATGGTTGGGGAGGGGAGGTGCGGTTAGCAAAAGTACATTAATAAACAAAAAATGATTTATTCATGCCGACGTTTCGACCGAATTTCAGGTCTTCATCTGGGCTATAGAACAAAAAGAGTTAATATTCACACTGTTATTCATATATGAGTCACTTACCCATTGTATCATATTTTCAATTTTCTTTCATATTGTCCAATATGTTTATTCAAATTGTTTTATTTATTTATTTTTTGTTTTTGTTTTTGACACTACTTAAATATCTTATCTAATACATATACTTCTTACCTATATAATATTATATTTCATCTTCCACAGTTATCAATCTGCTACTGTCTAATTCCATGATTATCAATAAACTATTTTGTATTATTCAATTCAATATTTTGTATAATTCCAAATTTGTTAGTTTACTATTTCTTTTCGATTAAATATTTCTCTAAATGATGGTTTTTATCTCTTTTGTTCTATAGCCCTGATGAAGACCTGAAACTCAGGTCGAAACGTCGGCATGAATGAATAATTTTACGTTTATTTATGTACATTTAGCTGACCGCACCCCCGACCATCTTCCCCAATTGTTAATCTACGGTCAACTATCAACACCTCATTATTGATTTCATTATTTTGTTATATGTCTCCTCTAATAACTATTTAAAAATGAATTTGTATACTCCATGATTATGGTCATAAAATTATAGATAGACCTTATCAATTATTAAAATCATGATTCTTTTTAATAATTACGATTTCTTAAGTTTTCAAATATTATATTTAACAACCAAATTCATTGCTATATTTAAAAATATTATATTTCAGTATTAATGTTCATAGTGAATATAATGTAATCAAATATTATATTTCAAAACTAAATTCATTTATTGGAGGAATATAGTGAGGGTAGCGGACAATAAAGGTTTTAAAATAGTAACAAAAAAAAACTATTTATTGTTAACCAATGTTTTCTTCATATATTTATCCTCAGAAGAGATTGCTGTTATAGATTAGGTAAAAGTTATCTATTACTATTAAATCGTTATTTTGTAGAATTGTGTTGGATGTTTGAAAGTAAAAACTATACGCTGAACTCCAAGTGATGACTTTAACTCTCTCCTCGGAGGAGAAAATACCGATATAGCTAAGATACAGTAACATAATTTTTTGGCTAATCCACGATCCACTGAACCGACTGAATTAGGAGAAGCAAGCCTCCCTCGTTAGTGCAGAAACAGTTATGCCATCTGCCAGGCGTGATCCATCAGGGTTATTTGAATGCCTCGGAGTAGTAACGACCGCATTGGCAACGGTATCGCAGGCCGCCCTTGCATAAAATCTATCTTTAAATAGGTTGTTAACTACGCTCCGTTAGTTGAGAGGGCTATGTCCAATCGCAGGCAATCTGGAGCAGCCCTGAGGAGGGATCTGATGCTCCTCGCCAGCCTGCCGATGGCCTCCCTTGTCCTCGTGGGTTAACCGTTTTGTTTTTGATTTTTTTCGGGTGGCTGTGAGCTGCGCTAACCTGTTGTGTGGGACAACGGTGAACACTGAACATCTATCTACCTTGATCGATCGCTGTCATGTTTTCAAAAGCAAATCTTCCTGAAGGAGCCGTTATACTTTAACATAAAGCTATTGCCTCTCTTTCATTCTTTATTTATGTTAGTGGAAAAGCAAAAAAGAAAAAAAATTGAAAATGAACTGTAATAATGACTTTCCTATTTTCAGTGTATGTTTATTATATATAAAAAATAAATGTGGAGCATTTACATAAAAACGCATCTTACCCTCCGTTCTCCTAATTTCTTAGGGTTAAGGATGTTTTCTATGTTTACCTCCATTCTATTGTAAAGTAAAAAGTAAAATATTCTATCCGTTCCACTTTATTAAATGGAATATTTAAATTTAGTCCAACAGACTACATAATTTGAAATTTATTTTTTGATTATAATTGAGTTGTAAAGCTGTAATTTCTGTCAATTTAAATTAATATTTTATCGATTAGATTCGAGAACGTTCAATAGTGCAATAGATTTTTAAGCTACAAGTGATTTTAAAGTTTTTATAGAACTGTAATTTTTTACAAATACCCACTGTAATGACGTTTATAGCATTATAACTTGTAAATTATGTAATTTTTCAATGCAATCAGTTGAAAATAAATAAAAAATTACGAATTTTAAACATTTTTTTTTAAAGGAGAGGTGATTGCTTAGAATGGTAATTTAAAATAACTATTTATTGGGATCAGGTACTAAAAAGATAATAAAAAACAACATAAACGTAATCTGGCTTGTTTATGAAAGGAATTTACTTCTATGAAAAAATCCTTAATAATTTTTTTTCATATATTCTCAACCCCTTTACATAATTTTGAAAAATAAAATTTTCTTTTTTATCTATGTTTATTTTAGTATCATTCGTATCAACCGAGTTTATTATTTAATTTTACTATTGCTATTTATTATTCCTACAATATTTTCCTATTTATTTTTTATTTTTTAATTAGAAAGTTTATCTTTGAATAGCATGTTTGAAAAAAGGAATAATCCATTCATATTTTGTAGTTTTTTATATTTTTTACTCGTCATTCATTACCTGCAAATTTTTATTTAAAATAATTATTTTCTTACTATACGCAAAATATTCATATCATTAATTTATATATTATATAATTTATATAGTAAAGCTTTATTTATACTTTAGATTCAAGATTTAACACCATCCTGTAATTCGTTGTTTTGTTCTTATTATAATTGTTTATATTACAACAGTTATATTTTAAATCACTTAAAACACTTTTAAATCACTGTCAAAGGCACTTTGACTAAGAATTGGAATTCTAAGAGCTGTAAAGATTTATTATGTGCCTACATCTGTGATCATCAGATATAAGAAAATATAAATAATAAGGAAAATTGAAGCAAAATAATTTAATAAGTATGTTTTAAAATGTTTAAAACATTTTTCAGATTTGACTTTAAAAATTATTAAAGCAGTTGATAACTATAATGAGGTTTGTTTTAGGAAAACCCATAAGTTTCATGACGTTAGTAGCTTGGTGTTTTGCTGGTACAAGTTATTCAATTGATAAAGAATTATGAGACTATTTATTAAAGATGAATAAAATAATATCAGTAGAGAGAGAGGCCTCTTATTTAAATCTATGAAGTTTATTATGATTCATTATTCTTTTGAGATAAACTACTTTACATTTTATGTAACACCCTCAATGTTTCTTTCACTACCTCAATATATTTTCGTTTCAGATATTTTTGTTCACATCGGAACTTGAACACATCCTTTGCTGTTATTCCTCAACGATTTATTCCCATAATTTTGAAGAGATGCTTCATTCAAGTAAACTTCAGTTACATTAGTTTATTTCAAATTGCAAATGAAAATTAGTGAATAGTGGAGGTTAAGCGTAGGCGAGAGAGCCCTGGATTAGGGCTAAATCCTCTGGCTGATATGGGCAGTAGCAGTTTGTCGATAAGAGGCTTAGCGATGAGAAGGAGACTATTCAACCATCCCTATAACTCAGCCATTTTTTCTTTTCAGCTGTTTTATCTGTCACAACTCCCCTTTTCATTCGGGTCTGGTTGACTCTGCCCATGTAATCGGTTTACAGGGAACAATTCAATGTTGACGTCCGCACACATTTTTCAGGCTTAACCCGAGCCATTGTGGAGCTGCATTAGCCGCCCGGCTCCTTGGACCCCCATTAGAATCGTATTATTTCACACAGCGGGGTTCGACTCCTGTTAGGACAACCTCTCGAACAGTCATTGTCAGCTGTTAACACCCGTCGGTTAGCTATGAGACTGTTCCATTACTGAGTATGTGATATAGTTTAACAAAGGCAGAGAGATCTATTACATTAGTGGATGTATTGTAATTACTATCAATTTAACCATTGTACATTTTTTGGATTTTCAGTCGATGCGATTTAAGAAACAATACTAAAAACGTTGATATTTTTTATTAATATCCTGCGACTCGGTCCATACTTGCATATATTTTTTGCGCTCTAATGTATTAGAGATGTCTTGATCAGAGAATACACAGAATGATAAACAATAAATAATATATAAATTAAAAAGTAACTTTCAAAAAGAAAATATCGAGGTAACGGAGAAACGGTGTAGACGAACAAAAATTATTTTCATCGTTTCATTTTAAAATAAACTTTTTTTTATCTACTGATTTCTACTAAAAAATTAAATATAAGAAATAATGAATAGGTACAATGAAGCTATTGCGATATATTAATAATAATAATAATAATTATATATATATAATTAATGATACGATTGTATACATCTAACAATAGTCAATACTCCTTTTTATGTTACCAACAATACCCTACATCATGCAAAACTGGGGGAAGAGCTCGGTTCGGAGTACCGTAGGCTGAATGTAAAAATTTAAGTTCAAATTTGTCTATATATTTGTAGTTGTGTTTTGAATGAGCTATATGAACCATATAATATTTTCCAAACATAAGACAGAATTTAATATTATCAATATAAGACAGATTGTAATATTATCAATATAAGACAGAATGTAATATTATCAATATAAGACAGAATGTAATATTACACAATAAAAATATACCATAAATAGCAAAACTCTTGAAAAGGAAGTAAAAGATAAATTGGAATCTTTGTTGAATGAAAGCCCAATGAATACATTAAAAATTATTAAAAAGGATGTCAAACCCTGGGGTAACTCCAGTTGCAAATGTCGTAGAGAGGAGGTTGTACTGACCAGGCTGAGAATAGGTCACACGAGGCTCACCCACTCCTATCTTATTTTAAAAGAACTCCGAACTGCCATTATTGCAACAACAATTTGACAATAAGCCATATTTTCCAACAATGCCCATGTGTCACACCACACCTCAATGGCTTAGGACTAAACCCAGATATTTCCAAAACCCTTGGAGGCGATGATAAAACAATAGAATTAGTATTTCAATTTTTAAAATCAAAACATTTACTGACAAAAATATAACATTGAACGGAAGAAAAAATAAATAATTAAAAAAAATAAATAAAATAAGAAATAATCAAATTTATAGTAAATAAAATGAAACAAATATAAGAAAAATTAGAAAAAAATATAAATGGCGTTGATGGGCACTGAAGTTTGATGCCACTAAAAAAAAACAACAAACAAACCATGTCTCCTGGTTCAGAACCCAACATTGCGTGAAAAAATAAATATGAGTATAAAAACAGTAATAATATAGAAATATTAATATCGGGAGCTTAAAAATAAAGGTCATAGACAATTTAGGATATATAATAAGAAATTACTTACCCCTAATTGATTATTAGTATTTGAAATAGGAGTAGTTTTTAATGTTATTTCGTACGCTGTGCTTTGTAAAAAAAGAACTTCAACTAGAGAGATTGAATCTGATTATTGATGTGAAATAATTTTCCAATGGGCACCTTGTAAACAATACTACAACTGCATTAGTTTTTTAAAATAAGAATATTTTAATACGATTCTAATCCCTAGAATAGTGTCTTAATGTAACCAAAGGGTTCAAAATTGCATAAGAAATAATACAAATACAATTTTTTTTATAGTATGTTACACCGCGTGGCGTTCAGAAGAAATTATAATTTATTTTGTCACTGTAGCCTTTAGTCAACCCTGTAGGTTAAGGAATTCTTCGTGGTCCACCTAGCCTCAAAATCAGTTTTGAGAGAAATTATCACTATGTAATTATCAAATAGTACTTCTTTACATTTTTTTTTTCTTTGTCAATTACATCACCTTACATACAGTCATGATTATGTAAGCTCAGATTTATTACTGAATAACGGAATCTAAAGTTTAAATATTAATGAATTCATTAGATGGGGTGACGGTTATCACACAATTATAAAATATCCTTGAATTTATATTCTCAACCAAAGATAGTAAATTTACATGTTACAGCATAAACAGGTATTTCAGAAACAATGTGGGAAATAAAACTTTGTACAAAAGAACTGAAATTGTTCGTCGTTTTGCAAAGTTATGCAAATATCAAGTAATGATATTTGCGAACCGTCGGTATATTTATGATTTACATACTTATTTCGACTGAATCTATTTCTTTGAAGTCTTTAAATAAACACTGACCTGGACTATCATTCCTTTTTTTTAGCTTTATGTATCACGAAAGGATGCATAGATTATTTTTTCAATACATGAAGGTATCCATGTTATTACATCACGTGAGTGCTTACGTGTTACATATGAATTCAACAACTTAGAAAGATATATTCATAAAAGAAGGATACCTGAAGAACTGTATTACTAAATATTAGTGTGCCGATAGTACTTTTAAAATTAAATTAAATCTGTACTGCTACAACCCATGAAGGGTCAGGGGTGCTGTACTTGTAAGGAAGTACTGTTACTAGACCAACGGTTGTGCAAGGAGGTGATTTGGTCAGAATAGCACTCAACTACCAGATTTTTACCTTAAGAGTACCCACTTCAGGAGGCTGGGTGGACCCCGGAGGGCTCCCCTCACCCACATACTGACTCTACGGCTACAGATAACATAACAATTATCTGCAAGAGCCAGATTCAAACGCAGGTTCTTAGAGTTAGTAGTCCATTGGCTTACTAATAAGCTACCTTTATGAAACTTAAATTTCATAAAAACCTTTATGCGTACTTTATAAAACAAAATTTCTAGTTGCACTTTAATTTTCACTACGAAGACGGAAATTCAGAAGTTCATCCTTAAGGCTTATACAACATAATAAATATATAATTTCACTAGATTGTTATGTACGTGAACTCGTACATTATAACGAATCGTATATTATTAACTCGTCTATCCTGGTTGAGTGCATATAAAATATTTAAGTCATTGTAAAACAACTTTACGATAAATACGTCTAGAATTAGATTACCATATCCCAATTAATCATGAATGAAAAATTTCCGAAAAATAAAAAAAATAATATTTATACTTAAACATATTTCAATTTTTTTTCATTTAAATCGATTTTATTCGTTATTTTTCATCTCAGTTTGGTGATTTAAAATGTAATCAGTGAAAATAAATCATACATTCCTAGTTAAAATATATATTCTTGTATCTTATTAATTATCGTTTTTTAATTAAAAATATTATGATGTGTCTAATTCTAGTTTTATCTTTCTTGGTTTTATTTGATTTGATTTTTTTAAACAAAAGTTACCTTAATGAATATAAAAACATAATTTTCATTCTTCAAATTGGTTGTCTATTCTACACATTCGGTATTTCATAATTATATAATAAATAATATATAATTATTTATTTTAATAATCTGATGAAAACTGAGTTTAAAAATTAGTTATCGTAGAAAAAAGTATTTTTAATTTATTATGAATTATTGCCAATACCACATACCAAAAGAATAATAACTTTAGTTTTAATTTTAGCTTTTACATGTAACCTCAGCCTCCTTGATTAAGTATTTTAAGTTAATTCATATTAAACTCCAAATAATTTATTTATTTTGATAAATAAAATAACACTTCTTTTCTACAATAACTAATTAGACATTCTTTAGAGTAGAACAAAAATAAATAAAAGTAGATATACAGATAGATATTAGTTTCGTAAAATATAAATAAAGAAAATACGTAAAAGGTAAAAGAACAGAATTGTAAAAATTATGGTGGACATATTGTATTTTTAATGCTTATCTACAATCTTAGTCTGTCCCTATGCATTTTTTATCTCGTTTCGTATAGCACTGAAAAAGACCTAAAATGTCGACCGAAACGTTCGATCGTTAATTTAATAACGGCTTTTGTTATTTATTTACCTATTATTCAAACTAGAAAGGAAGTTCTATAATCTAGACAGCTTTCGAATTAATTTAGAAAAATATTTAGTCGAATAAATATTTGAATGATGTTAGTGTGAATGAATGAATTTAATAAAAATATTTGAATAAAATTAGAAAAATAAACGTTTAAATACACAAATAAATTATGACGTTAATATAAATCTCAACAACAATCGGTTAGCAATCATAACATTCCTCTAATTACACAACTTATTTTTCTATATGTTGTAATTCATGAATTTTAACATGAGTATTTCTTCGTTGTGCTTTTCATTACCAAATACACTTGAAAAAGTTCTGAATTAATCAAAAAGTAGCTTTTGTTTCTCTATGTGAATAAAATACTCAATTCAACATCTTTCACAACAAACACAATAACTTTATCATATTACTTTTTTTCAAATTCACTCAGGATTCAACATTTATTTATAAATGTACCCTTTTTTACTTTATGACTTATATTCATACTTTATTACTTTATTGATCATAATTGAATTTGATTATGAATTTTCACAATAATTAGTTGTACCAGTTGTAAATATCAATAAATAAATTTAAAAAAAAAATGTAAATAGAGTTGGAAAAAAAAGTCCATAGGCTAAGTTATAGTTTGCTCAATTATATAACAATAATTAAGTAAATTGATCTATCTTTTGCAACTTCTTTTTTTAGATTCATTTGCCTATCAGTGTGGAATATTTAGTGAAGAGAAGTACTGTAATCGAGCCAAATTTCAAATTCGAGTTTTCGGAGAAAATGAACGTAAATCCCCTGGAGTCCAAATAACCAAGGTTTCCCGAACAGTCGTGCGGAACTGAAATTATAATTTAGAGATGATGTATGTCTTGTGTGTTACAGCACCTCTTTCGAAAAAATCGACGTGCAACTTTCTATAGTCGATATTTCTTAGATTTTCTCGAGAATGACTCAGTATGTCAAATAAACTCAGTATATCGATGTACAATTATATGTCCTTTATTATTAGCTAGGTTTTATCCTCATCGATATAGTTAATTTCTTAACTTAAAAAATACAATACATGTCCGTTTTCACAACTTTCCAGCTGCATTTAATTGAAACTCTATACGAGTTATTCATTTTCTCCAAATTTTGAAAATAACAAGATAAATAAATAAAAGGAAATCAAAATTTAACAAAAAAATTTTTTTTAATTCTTATTTTTCTTATTCTAAAATTGATTGTTTTGTATTTTTGTGTGAATTGTATAAAGAAATAGACAATAAAATGAGAGGGAAAAATGTTCAAAAATAAACAAATTTAATAAAACCAGTGGTCAATACAAAACAATAATAATTTGACAATTGCACTAAAATTTATTCTGTTGGTTTCTCCAACGGCCTCATTAACCTAGGATCCAATAATTCAGGAAGAATCTCTTATTTGAAACAGAATATAACATTATTGAGAATCAGTAATCATAAGAGTTCGTCTTCATCATCTTACGATTTGTCCTGAATGATTCTTGAGGAAAATTGAATTATCATATAAACTTAGCAGAATTTTTTTTATGGTTGCTAAAAGCTTAGTAGCGGGGTTTTATAGAAAATGTAAATTTTTGGGAAATATTTGTACTTCTACAATTTATTCTAATGCATTTTCAGTTATAATAAATTCAAATAATTATTTATTTATTCTTTTTTTTTTTATTATTATTATTTTGTGAAAGTGGAAAACAGCCAGTAATGGTAGATAAATAAAAAAAATTAAAACATCCAATAAAGATGATAAAAAAAAAACCAATAGGCTAAAATCTCAAGAAAAATGAATAAATAATAATAAAAATTACAGATAGTAAACAAAAAATAAAAATCAATTTCAAAATTACTTTGACTCTTCACAATGTCAATTATTTTTATGAGAAAATTTTTGTAGCCTAGAGTTGCCCTTTCAGCCGTTAACCTCTCACCCCCATTCGCTTTTAAACAAAAAGTATTTTTCTCTTTATGTTTTTGCATCTTATAATTACGCTAAATATCTCATTGCTTTCAGCGAACGGTTTTGTAAGTGGCTAAAATCCAAATTTTTAAAAATAAAAATCTTTAACTGTAATTTTCGGATTTTATTTTTTTGATTATTCAATTGTTGGAATTAAAATAATATTAACGTGAATTCTATATTTAAAAAACACAATCCTTTTATGGAAGTGGACTATTCATTCTGGTAAAAATCAAAAATGAAATTCAAGTGATTTCAAAACGTCCTATACATTAATGTTTTCATGTTATAATAATTTTTAAATTTTACTTAACCTATATTTGAGCCTTGCAGTTGACCAGACTTTCATAAAATTATTCTTAGTATTTTCAATCTCAACTCTATAACAATTTAACATGGAAGAAATGGTTTCAGAGTAGAATGTAATTTTTAATAAATTGTTATATTCTTATGTTCCTGCTATAATTTTGTTTGCTAAAGAGAAATTTTAAAAGTTTTAATGAGAAAAATGATCAAAAGTACTTCTCTGAAAAATGTTGAAATTAAATTTAGTCAATCTGTTAGCTGAATTAAAAAAATTAGCACGAATATTGAATAATATTATAAAAAACTTTTTTAAACGAGCGAGGATTAATTTAAATTCAAAATAGGGTGGTAAGTGAAAGTTGGGTGATGCACGAACCGCACCAGATTCGTTGTATGTGTATATGAAGTGTTTTGTTGAAAACACACTTCATACGAGTATATACAGCTAACACTATATGTTTGAAATATAATTAATTTTTCCCTGTCTTTAGTACATAAATCTATTTGTAAAATAGTGAAATAATTCGGTTTTTAACATTACTTTTTTTATCTGCTTCCATCATTCCACTAAATCAATCTGCATATCACGAATTAAATAAACCTGTTAAGGAATAATATTATTCTCTTGTTTACAAAGTTAATGATAATATTATTTTTGGTCAATTTGGAGTACTGTGTCCATTTTGTTCATGATTGGACAGTAACTACTTGACCTGTATTACAGTAATCTGTTTATTTAATTGGAAGTACTATTCAAATCTAAAAATACATCGAATCGTAAGAAGTATTGATCTATTAGGTCTGTCAGAGAATGTACCTGACCGAATTAGCACTGTTATATGTAAGCAAGAATAGTAAAAGTCATTATGTTTTAATCAAAATTAACTTTCATAAACAAACATTGTTTAATTAATTATTACCATTAACATCAAATGGTTATAAATAAGTAGATATGATTGCGATAGCCTAGATTTAAAAGTTATATATGTTATTCCTTTCTAAAACCTTTTTAGATTTTCTATCAAATTTTGGATATTTCAAATTCCAGGTTTGACTTACACCACTTTTCCATTTAATGGTTCATACAAGCTGCTCCTATGTTTGTTCACTTTTCCATCATACCTACAAATGTTGGTCACAGTTGGTTTAAATCCGAACAAATCGTTTTTGCCTGGTTGACGTTCCCCTTATATAATTTTTTTTTTGCCAAATTCTAATTATCTTACCTATTATGTATGTAGTTTAATGAATCTTAACATCTATTAGCTATCTAAACTATAAGAATAATAAAAATGACTAGTGATAGCAGTTAAACATTTGTTATCATCCTTTTATTTTGACACTTTTCGTATTATCTACTCAAAAGTGTCACAATAATAGGAAGATGAGAAAAAAAATGTTAAGTGATATTACTATTCATTGTTATTCTTATATTTACCGTAGATTATTATCAATGCTGAGTATTTAATTATTCGTAAATAAAGTTATTCATCAGACGTTTAAATAAATACACTTATTTAAAAAAGAGTATTTAAATAATTTTCTTTACAAATAATTCTTTAAAATATGAATATTTAAATAATTTAATTGTAATGTGTAATTATTACTTAATATTTTTATTTTAAACAATGAGGTGGAAGGGATAAAATTTCCTTTCATGACTTGAGAACGTGTTTCCGATTTGATTTTTATTATATTGTAAGAGTTATTCGTTGTTGAGGTATATTATTGAATTATAGGAGGCGATGATATTGATACTTTCAATATTATACTTAATCGATTTTAAGGGCATGCATTTGCAAATCAGTTAATTTTAACTTATCGGATTTCTTTCTTCTTAAAGTCGGATATTGCTACATTGTTGATATTACAATTGCGCTCTCGCGTATCGGTTAACATTTTTACGCAGTTGTATTAGTCGCATTTCTACTAAAGAGAATTTCCTAATATCTTCACATGCCTACAGGAACATTTTAGTGTATGTCCAGAAAATATTTTTCAACAAATTGGAAACATTTTACGAAATAAATAATCACCTACTTAGGACTGAAGTTAAACATACTCTAATCCTAAAACCACACCTGCCACGACTTCACAGGAACATTTCTTTATCCTAGGTGTTGTCCAGAGAGGTGTGATTCATCAGAAAAACTGGCATCCAGTATGTGTTATCCCCTATCCAAACTTCTCCGGCAAGGTTTCTTTGCCTTTCCGTTGTGTACTTGCAGACAAAGGTTCTTCCATGGGACAAATTCCACTCAGTGGAGTGGCAGATATGTTATTGTAGGGATGGCTACGTGTGTACAACAATAGTTGGCCTAATCCCAGGCTGCCAGGTAGGCGTGAGCTCGGCTTACCTGCTCATTCACCTCTCCTCTCTCAATGGAATCTCCTCCGGCCAATAATAATCAGGGGTGGTCTCAAAAAATAGCTTTATACCACGAGTCAGGGTCACAACTGACATCCTACTCTCGAGGTTTTTTTTTCTGATGTGTGGCTATCGGTCAGCCAGGGTTTACTGAGTATCCACAAAGGAGACAGGTTTTAGTGTTCGAACCTTGTTTTTTTTTTTGGCTTTGCTTTTTATGGTTTATATACCAGACAACTTATCATTTACGAGTTAATTATGAATTATAAAAATAATTGATCCATTTATTTTTATTGAATTTATCTTGAAATTCAGAAGCATTTCTGTAACTTTAATTTTTTTTTTGTTTTTTAATAATTAATTTATTGATATTTACAACTGTATATATATGCACATCAAGTATATTTGATGTAAGTGATATTATGACATGATAAAACATGTGGAGAATCTAGCCATTGATAGAACTCCAAAAACATTTCTAAAGGAGAAGATCTCGAGACCATCTTCTTTTCAGACGCCTAGGAGGATTATTAGGTAGTGAAGGAGAAGCCAGGTTAGAAACGAGTTGGTTTGGGTGGTTGGGAAGTTTATTATGAAAGGATTGGTATCTGGTTCTGACCAAATCGGCAACATAGGGGACATTGAGGTCCTGATGGAGGATTTGATTTGTGAGAAAGTAAGGAGCATTAAGGATTTTACGAAGGATTTTGGACTGTAAGGATTGGATTCGAGAGGAATTAGATGGTTTAGCGGAGTCCCAAAGCTTAACTCCGTATTTCCAAATAGGCCTTATAATAGTCATGTAGATCAGTTTTTTGTAATGGATTAGAAGTTTGGACCGTTTGTCTAGTAAATGTTGTAATAGTCGGAATCGACGAGCAGTTTCCTTTCTTTTCAGTCTTGTATGAGGATTCCATGTCAGTCGTTTGTCCAGATTTAGTCCTAAGTAACGGATCTGTTAAACAGGAATAAGTGGGGTATTATTTTAAATTTAAATCACTTACTAGACAAACTTCCAACTTACAAACTAATCCATACTTCCAATTCATTACAAAAGACTGATTTACATGGCACTAGTAAGAACTATCTGGACATACGGAGTTGAGCTTTGGGGCGCCACTAAATGTTCGAATTCGTCTCTATGCAATCCTTACAATCCAAAATCCTTCTCAATGTTCCTTAATTTGTCATCAATACAATCATCCATAAAGACCTTAAAGTCCTTATGTAACCGATCTAGCCTGAACAAGATATCAATCCTTCCTTTATAAACTACCTAATCACTCAAAACCATTAGTTTCTAGCGATGCTTCCTCTTTCATTCTGACAATCCTCTTAGGCGTTTGAAAAGAAGATGGCCTCAAGACTTAATATTGTAAAAATGTTTTTAGAGTGCTACTAATGGGTAGTTTCTCTGCATGCGTGAATCATACCATTATGATCTAACTTTAAATTTACTTGTTGTATTTTCTGTACAGTTGTAAATGCCAATATATAAAAAAAAAAAAAAAAAATTAAATCGATAAAATATTTTTGTTTGGGAAGATATTAGATTGCTTGATACTACAAACAATAGGGCACTCTTCTTCCCATGCCAGATATTATGATTCATCTTGTCAATAGTTCATACGTATTGAGAAGAAATTATCCACGGATACTTATCAATACACATTTCAGGATGTTTAATGCCCCTGTATTTACGTTATTAATTATCAGGCTGGAAAAGGAAGTAATACTTTTAAGATCCTTGATTTAATGAAGGCTCAAAACTTTTTTCCTTAAAACTAACTATATAAAAATAAAATAAGGAATTCAATCGCATAGTAGAATTAATAACAAAATTTTAATTTATCTGTAAGCAATAACTATTTCATAGCTCTGAACAATAAATTGATATTTATATAATATGGTTATATGTTGGGTTTCCTTTGAGAATATATATAAATTCGAGATATTATAATCAAAGGAAGATTGAAATATTAAAAAAAAAAATAACCTAAAGGAAAATTTAATAATAATAATAATGAATATTCATCTTAATGCAGTAGACACGTATAATTATCGTCTTAGTAAATTCATTATTCATTCGCTGATAATTATTATGTTAATAATGTTATATATTGACCCTACTTATTAAGTACGAAGTACAGAACCTCAGACCCATTTGTGGGTTGTAGTGGTACAGAGTTTTATTTTTCATGTAGTTTTTGTACTGTAATTTACTTTTTCTAAAATTTTTAGATTTTTAAAATTAATAAATTAGAAATTTATCATCATTGTTAATTTTGAAAAAATATTATTAATGGAATC
Organism: Halyomorpha halys; assembly: GCF_000696795.3. Classification (NCBI taxonomy): domain Eukaryota; kingdom Metazoa; phylum Arthropoda; class Insecta; order Hemiptera; family Pentatomidae; genus Halyomorpha; species Halyomorpha halys. The sequence goes on along the minus strand of NW_027115641.1, from coordinate 148,794 downwards.
GAAGAAAGTAATAAAATTAGTTTACAATAAAAGTACCTAGGCAAGCAAATCTTAAAATAAAAATGCATTTAATAAGCATCTTATATTAATTTTATTGGATTTATAACTACACCTAATCTATATATTATGATTAGAAACGCGAATGTTTAATTGAATATTGCTTCTATTAATTTTTTTCTTCAAAAATTATGATTTTATTTGGTATATTGTTCAATATTGGCTTGAAGGCATGAAACTCAAACCTATAAAATACATTGTAACCAAAATAATGTGGACGTATAAAATAAATTATTACATTGTCAAGTACTAGAATGCTATCCTATTCATCATAATAAAGTCATAGATACTACTGATGTGCTAATTAGTTGCAAGAGACACAAGAAAAGTAATAAATAAATAATTATAAACAATATTATTGTGTTTGTTAGAATTTATTTAATTAATTCATTTTTAATTCTACATTTTTTAAGTACACATTTTTCAATATGAATTATATATTAATAATAAAAACTTGAAATCAAAATGCTATAAAACAGACAGAAGAAATCTTAATGTGACATATACCGTACCCTTTAAATAAATTGATTAAATAAGAAATTTTACAAACAAAAAGTAGTTGATAACAATGAAATATGGTTAGTAAAGCAAAAAAAAGGGAATTTATTTTCAAGTTTTATTATTTATTTTTTTATTAAATGTAGGCATAATTTGGTTCATTAGGTTTTTTCTTTGGTCGTTTTGATTGATATATAATTTATAAATTGCGTTAATAAATGTATTTATAAAAATAGGTAAATTAGATAATAAATCATAAATAAATCTAAGGATAGCAAAACAATTAAGATATAGAGAATAAAATTAAACCTTCAAAATTTGGATTTTGGGATTTTACTAAATATGTTAATTATAAAAAAATATTGTGTATTATCTCAAATGTTTTGTACTTTAGGAATATTTAGGTTTCGATAAAATTGGTGATATACAATATAAGGCGAAGCAGAGAGTGTACTGTCTTCCCTGACAATGACAGATCGTAGAATGTAAACAGAGGAACAAATCGTGTAGTTTGCCGGGCCTTTTGGTATAAATTAGGGAGGAGAAGGACAGGCCAACGGAGGATTATCAAAATGTTTTACATAGATATAATACATTTATGCATTAATGTATTGAGCCGACAACACGTGTTACCCCGCTAGGATCCTGTAATTTGCAAGTATATTATCTAACCTGGGTCAGGACGGTCTTTAGCATAGGCAAACAGAGGTGGCCTCTCTCGCCTCCTCATTCATACCAGATTCATGAACCACAAAGCTCTTTTTATACTTCAATCATGAATCATGAATCATTTTAGGCAGAAATTCTTAAGATATATTTTATTCGAAGATGTTTTAAAAATGATTTAATAACAGATTTATGTGTAAAAGAAATATACAAGTTTAAAACAAATATTTTTTTCTAAAATTAGGGATTAATTTTTCTCGGCTTACTTTTATTAAAACAAACTTTTTCAACATTGGATAACAAATTGAAAGTATTTTGGAACCTCTGATAATTTCAATTTTTTTAAAAAACAAACAATTTGTTTCCCTAGAATAGAAAAATGTTTGAAAATCTTCAAAATCTTTTACTAACATTTCAATCTAAATTAAAGTCATTTACATTATATATATCAAATTTGACTTAAGAATATTTGTATTTTTTTAAAATTATAGAATAGAATAATTTTAAAAATAAATCGTCAAGAAAACATGTGTTGCTGTGCCCTTATAGTCGATGGACCACTGCTTAGAAGCCTCTGTCCTACAGCTAATGAAGCAACAAAACCGCTAAAAAAAATGCCCGCTGATGAAACTTTGTAAAAACATTTTGTTTATTATGAGCTTGAAGAACTAAAATAGATCAAGGAATGATGTACTCCTGGAGGAGAAGGTTCAAATATGACTGTTTTAGTTAAATATAATTGTAGTTTTGGTCCAAATAATATGTTTTTTTTTCTCAATTTTTATTTACTTATTTTTTTAATGATGAATCTAATAGATACAAAGAAGATTTCTATTAATAATTATAAAGAATTTGTTTCAGTTTTTCACTAATTACAAGAAAACTAATTATTTTTCGGAAATAAAATCCAATATAAAATTGAAGTTGACAAAATGTCCTACATTATATGTATATTTGACTTTATTTTTCGGGTAACCATTAGAGAGCGCTCTATAATTGTCCAGACATCCAAGATTCAAATATAAAATGTTTTCAGAAAAAAAAATAGAGAAGTCTTTTTTCAACAATTGTAACTGTTTTTCGGGTTGCTGAAGGCATTTTTAGTTTTCTATTGAGATATACAAAAAAAAAAAAAAAAAAAAATGAAAAACAAAAACACTAAATGTTGTAAATGTTATAGTTTTACTTATAACTAGAGTACTCAGCATTTTTCGAAGAAAAAATTCAATAAAAATTAGAACATATTTTCTACAAAATGTATATATTATATTTCGTTTTCAACCAACCGGAAACATCGCTAGACTGTGCATAAAAAGGCCACTTTTTGATTTTCAGTGAAAAACCAAAATAAATTTCCCTTCCAATAGTACGGTTTCACCTAGGGATATCTGACATCTGTGAAATAGTTAGTGTCAGGCATAAAATGTTGATATTGGGACATAATGAGGTACCTTTTTTTTTTTTTTTTCTATTTTCAATGGGAAGCCGTCGTCCTGCCAAGTGGAAATCCTAAAAATCAGATTAATTATTCCCGAAAAAATTATAGAAAATAAAAAAAAAAAAGTTGAGAAAAAAACTACACATTTTTCTTTAAAATATTCTGTTTAAATCTTTAAAATCTGGACTCCTAAATCCTACGTACTTTCTCATTATTCGTTCCTTTCTCACTGACAGATTATTTGAAGCAAACCACTATGGGTCCTATTCATCCCTATTCTTTCAGTCCGCTGGTGTTCCTCAGGGTAGTATCCTCGGTCCCATCCTCTATACAATCTATAGAGCTGACATCCCAACCAATCCTAACACTATCCTCACCACGAATGCCGATGACACATGTGTACTCGCTGTTAATAAGAACCCTTTAATTGCAGGATAATATAAAAAACAGGAAACTGCACGTCGATTTCGACTATTACAACACTTACAAGACAAACGGTTCAAACTTCCAATTCATTACAAAAGACTACATGATTGTAATAAGGCTAATCAGGACATATGGAATTGAGCTTGGGGCTCCACTAAACCTTCGAATTCCTCTTGTATCCAATCCTTACAATATAAAATCCTCAATGCTCCTTACTTTGTCACAAATAAAATCATACATAAAGACCTTAATGTTCCCTATGCAACTGATCTATTCCGAACCAGATATTACTCCTTCCATTATAAACTCCCTAACCACTCAAACCCCCTGGTTTCAAACCTTGCATCCTCTTCCATTCCTGACAATCCTCTGAGGCGCCTGAATGAGTCCTACTGGTGCTACCCGTAAGTCCTCGAATACCGGAAACTTCACACTGCAGGGTGCTAGTCTCTAGTCGCGAAGAGGAATGCAAGTCCTGACTGGGTACTAGCTGCAGGTCCTTACAGGAAAGAAACTTTGTTCTGCTAGGTACTAGTCTGCAGGCATAAAGGGGAATGTAAGTCCAGACTGGGTACCCAGCTCAGGTCCTTCCAATAGGATTGAAAGCACAGAAAAGAGGAGTAATCGAGAGAAGTTGAAGAGAAATAAAAGACAATATGCATTTTCAAAAATAGCACTGAACGTACTGATCCACTTTGAACATTATTTTTCTCTGCCTCCTAAGGAGGGGAATTCTGTGCAGTGGAAATTCGCACTGAGCTCTTCTAATTTGCTTCTAGTCAACTTCAAGACAACTTCCTTGTCACTAAATCCATTAGTTTCTAATCTTGCTTCCTCTTTTATTTTGGACTTCCGAGGCATCTGAAAAGAAGATGGCCTCGAGAACTTATATTGTAAAAATGTTTTTAGAGTGCTACCATTGGGTAGTTTCTCTACATGCGTATGGTACATTATGATTTCCTCAAATTTACTTTATTTTATGCACCATTGTAAATATCAAATAAATTTTTAAAAAAATCTGAATTGTTATATACTGTTTCCTGTCGGAGCCCGAAAATAAAGTGTAACATACATTTTGTATAAATTTCTGTTTACTTGAATTTTATATACTATGCGTCTCTACGAAGTGTAGTTAGTTTTCTATTTTATATGATATACGGTGATTAAATAATAAAAAGAACTTAACTGACAATTTGCACAATTATATGGACTGCTAATTAGAAAATCACAGCTTCTATTAGTCAACAAACTATACATTAGAAAACAATATTTTTTTTTTTTTTTAATAATTTATTTATTGATATTTACAACTCTATACACCCAATGGGAGTCTTGGCCGAAAAAAACAAAACAAAAAAAAAACTGTATACACATATATACAACAAGTAAATTTGCTGTAGGTGACATATTGACATGATAAAAACATGTGGAGAATCTACCCACTGATAGAACTCCAATAACATTTCTAGAGGAGAAGATCTCGAGGCCATCTTCTTTTCAGACGCCTAGGAGGATTATTAGGTAATGAAGGAGAATCCAGGTTAGAAACAAGTGGATTTGGGTGGTTGAGAAGTTTATTATGGAAGGAACGGTATCTGGTTCTGGCCAAATCGGCAACATATGGAATATTGAGGTCCTGATGGATGACTTGATTTGTGACAAAGTAAGGAGCGTTAAGGATATTACGAAGGATTTTGGACTGTAAGGATTGGATTCTGGAGGAATTTGATGGTTTAGTGGAGCCCCAAAGCTCAACTCCGTATGTCCAGATAGGCCTTATAATAGTCATGTAGATCAGTCTTTTGTAATGGATTGGCAATTTAGACCGTTTGTCTAGTAAATGTTGCAATAGTCGGAATCTACGAGCAGTTTCTTGTCTTTTTAGTCTTGTATGAGGATTCCATGTCAGTCGTTTGTCGAGATGTAGTCCTAAGTAACGGATCTGTTCGACAGGAATAAGTGGGGTATTATTAAAGGATATTGTAGGGGAAGAGGTCATGGGTTTAAGAAAACAATAATAAAATCTATAAGGACTTCCACTAGAACTGAGGAGGAAAGCTAAAAAAAAAAAAAAAAGATGAAGAAGTCCTTCGACAATAGTTAATGCTTCTTACTATGTAATCAACAATACCAAACGTCCAAATTCACCACGTTTCATAAGAAACTCACTCAACATCCTGACCCCTTTTTTTTCCCTCTTACTTTGGCCACTATTCAATTCTTAGATGAATAGTACTTATATTAGAATAGAATATTCGTGCGACATGCTCCACTTTTATCAAAACTAATATTTCATTAAAGCACCCATATTTTCCCCAAAGAGTACTCTCCATCTCAAACTCCTAAAAAATATCAAATAAACTAAACGAATTTTCATCAGTTTCATAATAAATGAAATTATTTTAAAACGTTTCATCAACTGATAAGTTATTGTTTATAATTTATCTGTACAATTACTAGGTGTTATGGAGCACGGTAGCACTGTGGTAAGGCACGATGCTACTAACAGCCAAGGACCAGGGTTCGAATCCTGGTGGGAAGAAAATTGTTTTCTGTTAGAGTGTAGCCGTGAATCAATCCTGTGGGTTCTGAAGCCCACTTGGGGTCCACACAGCCTTGGAAATTGGGAACCTTTAATGGGGTAAAAATGAGCTGTTGAGTGTGATTCATTGCACAACCATTGGTCTTCCTCACAAAGTACTGCACTCTTTGCAACCCCCGCATGGGTTCTAGTGGTACCGATTTTAATTACTAGATGTTAACCAAAACTGGCTGCTCCATCAACTTTTCTTTTCAACGGGATAGGTATTTAAATTAACATTCGCCACTTTCCACTCTTCCAAAAGTGAAATATTTCTTGTGTCATTGGTGGAGTTGTTGTAGTTTCCATTTTAAGGCGGAACAGAGGTCATAAGTGCATTGAAATTCATTGGTTTGTTACTATAGATTTTTTTTTCGAGCATTTATTTTCGTATTGCTTACAAGCTTGCATGTGAATGAAAAACGTACTTTGTATTTAAATAATCAATCTCATCGTAATCAAGGTACAATACCCCGTTCAGTTTATCCGGACATGTCCTGCTGAAGTTGTACTCAGGATCAACTACGACACAAGACCGTGCCGAAATTGAAGCTGTATACCGCGGTGTCACATTAAGCCACGGTGTGACTGACAGGCGGGTAGAGGACACGGTGGAGGCGGAGGAAGAGGCCCTCAAACACGTATTGTTTAAGTAAAAACTTGTGTCGACGAGATAGGGCGAGTCGTGACGGGACTCGAATCCCCCGGATCTAGCCTCCTCCGCTCTCTCAATTAGCTTCTGTCACTCCGTCATCATCTCTTCGGTTAATTAGCTCTGTTTGCCCGCTTAGTCTTCATCGCTCACTTATAGTCAAACTTAACACCCCTTTTACATATTCATTTTCCTTTAAATCTCAGTCTTTTCTGGAGGGGCTAATATAATATTTAAAACATTGAAAGAAGCATTGAAATTTTAAGAAATATTTATTAAAAAAATATTAATCAAAAAACCTGTCTACTGCTATATTTCCTAACAATGCGTAAAAATTGCACACTCATAGTCTATATACTGCTTATTTCTATAATTATTCTAGTAGGTTAAAATTGCAGTGGTCCCGAGGACTTTTCGAAATGTTTAAGCAGATATAACTTGGAAAATATTATATATTCTGAAAATTGGAGATCAATCACATCCACCATATTCATCTACTTTTTCAAAATATCAAATTTAATTAAGACTCAGACCCCTGATGGAGTTTTAAAAAGCAATATATTCCAAAATAAAAAAGAGGTAAAATTTTCTTTACTTGAGTCTATTGGTTCAAAGCCAAAAGGATTCTTTAAAGGAGGTATAAAAGAACCTGAGATGTCAGAAGAGGTGTATTAATTATTATCAATAAAGATAATCTTAATATCGGCTGCAGCTTTTTCTCACATGAAGAAACTCTGTGATCTCCTGGAGTCCTCCTTTTTATTTATTCATTAGATGTATGTTTGATTTAGGATATTCTTTATCGAGGGCACATAATGGTGTGGTGCAACCTTAAAATTGCTCGGTTGGACATCGTACTGATATATCTTATTTTCTCGTATTATACCCCCGAATTTCCTTCCAGCCACTCAACTACGGTCTCCGTCCAGGTGCCTCCTTCAGTCCAGTTTTGCGGTCTATTCCTCCACAACTCATTTATTTCTTTTTTCTCCCATTGCTAGCAATTCGTTGATGATTCGTTAATTCCTCACCTAGGTTAAGATAAACTGGGCCCACCGTCTCCTTCCATTCATAGATGAATATATTTCTCTTCTTCCTTCAGATGGAGGAAGTCCTGCTCAGTAACGGCTCCTGATTTTCTATGACAACCTGGTTTACTGAGTAATCGGCGGTGCAGTCTACTAATGCGTGTTTCTCTGTTTCAGGTAGAGCGTCGGGAGTCACTCTTTCTTGTGATGAAAAAGCTCCTCTCAGAATCTGCGAAACCAAGCCATGTTGGATCCATTTTAAATTAAATCTTGGATACTGAGAAAGAACTTCTTCTATGTGGATCCTTTATGGCTCGCCAACCAACATTTATTCCACTCTTTTGTGAATTTCTTCCATTGTTAATTATTTTAACCTATTCTATGCCGTAGCCCTTTTAATTTCTGCCGCTTTACATCTAACTTTAGAGCATCCTCCGTGAGAACGAGATCCAGAGACATTTCTCTTGCTAGGGCTTGGTCCACCTTTTCAAACTCTCCAATCTCATATCATAACCATTGAACTATGTTGTCAAAACTGGAGGATTGAAATAAGATGCAACATATTCAATCAAATCAGCTTTACTCTTCCTCGTAAACCTATAGTTTGCAGTATCTTTTAATAATACTTTACTTTCCCATATGAGATCCTCTACCTAGGACAAACATCTAGCTCGGAGTTCTCCTTCAAAACGGAAAAACATGAAACTGCACGTCGGTTCCGACTATTACAATACTTACTAGGGAAACGGTCAAAGCTTCCAATCAATTATAAAAAACTGATTTACATAAATATAGTAACGGCCGTTTGGACTTACGGAGTAAAGTTTTCCTCGGTTAGTACAAAATAGCGGCTAGGTATAGGACAGGATGCACGGAATGGCTTGGCGCAGTCTAGTGAATATTCCCGAGTCACGACTAACACAGTCAAGTTCCATTTAAGTCAGCGGGCAGCGGCTATAAAACAAGACTCCCGCGACAGGTCTAAGTATGCAAGACAAAGGCCTCACGTGCCACGGTCTATAGTTAATTAGCTACCCATTGACAATATGTTACGATCGGTAAGTTACTAAAGTATCCACAAAAAATTGTGCTATGTTTCGTACCAATAATAGATTCACAAAATTTTCAAAATCGCACGGCCGAGTGATTCTCAAACAACGCGCAATTTACAAGTCCCTCTTGAATAGAATGGATTGCAAGGGTCAATACATATTCAAGGTGTTCTTAATATGCCCTTGAGAAACAATATCGTTCTGACGAAAAATTTTCGCATTCAAATAAATCTACTTACGTTTAATATATGTATATATACAAATTAATGACGAAATATCATTTTTCCACTAAAATGAAACAGAGGAGAATTATATAATTTAAAATATTTATGAGACAATAGACAATACGAAGGAAAATCACCTTCATATCTGAAGTAAATCCCCATCCGCATTTCAAGGCATACTCTTTGGTATCATGTATGGCATACATCATTTAATGAGGTATAATTTTCCTTCACTTTTTGATGTAATGTCATCTGTTTCACATTAATGTTGCGTGACATGTAATTATTTAGATTTTTGACAGTAGCTTATTCGTGTACCTCGAAGATTTCACATAATCCCACAAAAATCATCAAGGGGGAGGAAGTCACAATCTCTTGGAGTTCATATCTAGTTCCCCGAAGCTTGAGTTTTCCTCGAAATCTCACTGAATTTCCCTTTTAATAAATCGAATGTTTTTTGAAGGTATGAAGGTATGAAGTTTCCATTAGATCTATACAGATCTCAATAACTGGGAAGGTCGTGAAATTAACAAGTTCCAAGTTTCTCTTATACTATAAATCACAAATATCATATTTTCGAGGTTTCTCTCACACTACAAGGCTGAAATTCAATATTGTCGGTTTCAAATTAGATTCTTTATTTTTTTTATGTGTTATGAAGATTATGTTTCTATTAGTATGAAAAAAGCTTGACTAGTATACAGCCGTTAAAAATTTAACCAATTTCTGACATATGGGAGTTATCTACAGTTTACCACCTTGTTATAAGCATACTGGGGAGGGGGGTCAAGTTTGCATCTCGTTGGACCACCACAGAAATAAAAGTCAAACCAGTCTGGATTCGAACTGGCGTTGCAACTGATATGTGCCAGTCAAAGTTGATGCTATACCTTGCTCGGCTGCGAATGGCCCATAACCAATTTAACTAACTTTGTAGGCTATGTTATGTCTTGTACTAGTCGAGATGTCCCGCTTACATTCCTGTTCCTATATCGGAGACGGACGTAATGTATCGAGAGCTATCCCTGAGCGTGGAAGGGAGTGGAGGGGACAGGATGGTGGCGGCGCCAGGGATAGTTAACATAACCAGCCGGGCCGCCATTGAGCTGACAGGGCAATAGTCACTAACGAGGCTGCTTGTCTTCTTTATTCTGCTTGGCTATTTACATCTATCCGATAGCCACATCTAGTTAGTGAGAGCTCTTGCATATTTACCTTCCTCGTCTGTCTGGTCGTCGTTACGGTACCCTCGAGTTACGGCCTTCTGGCAGGACCCGTCTCGGGGTTAGGATCATGATCAGATCAGGACTCCAGCCTATCCTCGTTGCATTGGATAAGCGGTTACCTGTAAGAGTAATGAAACAAGGGATGCTGTACTACTAGTACCCGAAATGAGAGTTTATAGTGTTTATTTTCCCTTTTTTGGACCTCAATGAAAAAAAAAAAATAATACAATCTAAAATTATTCATAGTTAATGAGGGTGTAATTCAAGATCAGAGACAAATATTATAAAATATGTAGTTTTCAACTTAAGTTCTCTATAGAGGACCTGAGTTAGATTGTCAAGATTCAATTCTCGGGGCCACCACAAAATAAATATCTGACTCAGAGTCGAACCTACAACGTTCAGAACCAAGCACCTTCGCCACAACTATCGTAATATCGGGACGTATCCTCTTGAATAATCTTATGGTTCAAGTTAGTTGCTTGTTAATAACCTGTCAATACTTAATCCACCCAATGTCTTTTAACTATTAAACCATAGAAAACGATGGTTTTCAAACCGATTTTGTTTTCAAGCGAATATAGCTCTTACATTAGGTTAATATAAATTTGACAAGGTTTGAAACTGACAAAGTAAGTTATATCAGGATGTAGGAAACAAGCATCAGAATTCTTTATTAAATAACATAACGTATTAAGAAAGCGCAGGGAAAATTGTGATTAGTTTCAATATACATTTACTATAAAAATCGAAATAGTCATCTCACACACACAGAGACATATATATACATAGGATTACTAATTTTGGGGACTAAATATGAAATGGTGATTAAGAATGTTTTTTTTTTTAAGACTGCTCCAGAACTATTTGGCAAAATTTTAAAGGTAAGATAAGAGGAGCTGTTATCATGGAATAGTGAAGGTGGGACGGGGGAGGAAAGATTGTTCATTTTACGATTTCCTAAAGTTATGACATACAGAAAAAAAAAAAAAACCATATCACTGCCATTTAATTACTTTGTCATTGAATAGTCCATTGTAAATGATCGATAATTCAACAAATAATTATGCATAACTTATTATAATATATTCTTATTAGAAGAAAGCCCTTTTATTATGGTTTTAGAAACAAAAGACAAAAAAAAAAAAAGAATAAATAGATCAATTAACAGTTTATCTCTAAAGCACTATACCGTTTTTCTCAAAGGAAATAGAGGCTGTCTGTCCATTGTCCATCACCAGAATGATTGCTGTTAAATAGAACGAAGACAGGAACTGCGGACAGCCAAAACCTCTCTTTGGGATAGGAGCTGTTTCTGTCATTAGCTGGTGGATGTAGAGGCTTCCTGCCGATTAGCAATGTCTTGTCTTAAACTACCACTTAATCCACTCTTCTTCTTATTTCCGGTAGAAGAGGAAAAGAGGCTAGAACAGGAGGAGAAAGCGTTGTCAGTTAACCGAGCAGTTAGCAGAGAGGTACAACTACACTTGCGCAGGTGGTAGAAGTGCTTAGTGCCGCTGGGTCTTGTATCCGAATCCAATGCTTTAATATATATTACTTTCTGTTCTTTAGCTAAGCAACGACGGAGGCTGGCCATTAATGATTTAAAGTTTTTAAGACTGATTTAATTAAAATGACTGCATCAAACATTCAGCTGTGTAGAAAACGGGTAAATTAATCGTGTTGCTGTTTCTTATGTGTTATTTCATAAGAGTGAGTATTGTCCTGGACTCGTAACTATCTTCTCTAGGCTCAAGTAATTACAAATTTATATTATGCTACTGCAATCATGGATCGGCTCTAGGGTTTCGACAGTTCATTTAACAGGGAACCCTGCCTTATCTATTGTCAGTATGTATCTGAATATATAATATACATAATAAACCACAGTGGAAATTATGGCGGTCGTTAGCTATTCTTAAAAAAACAATATTACAGTTGCTTACTACAATTCAAATTCCAATCACAGGTTAATTTAACTGGGAAGATATGTCTTTATTTCATAGCTCATTTTTTAGAATAATCTGATGCAGAGCATATCGTGACCTGGCTGCCTCTATCCGCTAGTGGGTGTATGTATATGTACTTGATCTTTATCTCATGTTTTAGTGTTTCCTTTTCTAAACACGTTTTTGTGGTCTGGAAATCGAAAGCCAATTGATGGTTGTCGTCATACCAATTTTTATCTCACACGAAACAAAAGTTTCAAAAATTTAATAAAATTATTGGTTAGGTATCAGTGTGATTAAGGCCAATTTTTCATAAAATAAAAACTTTACGTTCTCCAGTTTTAAACTGATTAAATAGTTGAAATTAAAAACTTACTATAGTTATACCTACCGTGGAAATATATAACATTTATAATTTCGTTAGTCTCTTATTTAAAATTACGATACTTTGAATGTCAGTTAGTAATTTTTCTTCAATTTGTTGGCTTATTACACATCTATATTGTAACTGTTATTTTCTGAAATTTATTTTCAATCTGAGTAAATATCTCTCCATTTTATTTTACTTTTTTTAAAGAAAATTTCTTTTGTAGCTTTGATTTATCTATTTGTATTACTACTAACAATTAAAGACACAAAATTTACGGTACTTAGTTATTTTGATGATTTGCTATCTAAGCCATATAAAATTGTTTTCCATGAGTACAAGACCAAGCTGGTATTCAAGAATGTTTAATTTTTCATAGATATATCGAATTTTATCAAAATGTCTATGCAGTCTCATCATATTAAACTCGAAGTTTTTTGTAGAAAAAAAGTATTAAATCGAAAAGAGGCACTTTTGGTAAAAGAAAATCAGCGAAAAAGTTCTGGTACATCCCAACCATATAACTGCCTCAAATATGTAATTTAGGTTTCGCAAAACGTTTCGTTTTTAAGTTGAACTGTATACGTACACCCTGGACATTTTACCAGACAAAAACATTTAGATTATGGGTACCATAAAACATGTATTTCCAAAATTAAAACTAGGATTCAATATTTCAGATATATAGATAAATAAGATAAATACTGTTTCTATTTTTTGAAGCAATCAAATAAAAATTAATATTGTTAGAATTGGATGATATAGTTTTCGAAAGTTTGAAGTTTTATTCTACTCCATGTTATTAGAAAGACCTGAGTTTGAATTAAAATATTAATGCAAGTTTAAAAAGGGTTACTGTTGATTGCAAAAATTGAACAAATAGAAGTAAAAATGAAAAGAGCATTGAGTAATTGGATAAAGAAGTTTTAAAAAAGATTTCAGAACAAATCTAAGGATAAAAGTCGAAGAATATGTAGAAAGGAGTGTTTAAACGCGGCAGAGGAGAGATGAAGGCTGTATATAGAAAGCGGAAGGCTCTATATGGTGTCTTCAATTTAACAGAAGATGGGGGAGAATGGAAGGGTCCCGTGTAGGAATAAGGACAGAGTAGGAGGAGAATAAAGACTGAGGTAAGCGGTGGTTAGAGGAGGATTTGCCCCTGAGCTGTGGGGAAGATTTTCATAAATCGTATAAAGGTGTAGAAGGCCTCTCCCACGTTTGGAATTAGATTCGAGAGGAACCGCTCCCCAAGAGTCCTAATGGTCCCTAGGGGATATTGGACCGAGAAATGACTATCTTATGAATAAAGTTGAGTGTGTTTGCTCAGGGTGGGAATTAGCCTTGTAGCTGGCTAAGGCTATATTAAAGACTCCGCCATATTGTCTTCCACCGAGTGTTTTTAAAGTCTCCGGGCTTTAGTCTGAAGAGTTCAATCTTCCCTCGGTTTACTTTAGGGAGAACTCTGAATATTTCCCCCTCCTCAAGGGGCCATAAAGTACCTAGATATAAACAGGAGGGATTAATTACTGTCCTAGTTAAAATTTACTTTACGTTTGATATCTCTATTTATTAAAAAATAAAATAAAATAAAAACCCAGCTTTAATCAATAATTTTTATCATCTTAATTAACAGTGTTGAATCCATGAAAATTATTGTAAAAAATATTATTAGGACTTAATAATTTTTAACTTAATGACAATATAATGAGACAGTAAGCAATAATAAGAGACAAACAAAAAATAAATGAAAGAAGTAAATATATATAAATAAAACTAGTGCGAATGCGCAGAAAAAAATGTATGTATATGATCATCCCAATATTTATTGAAATCAGGAAAAATTTAGAAATTTTAATTTTCCAAGAAAATACACACTTTTAGGTCTTCTGAGTTCGAAGTATAGCAATATGGTCTGTGTGTGAACAGCCTACTCAAAAGCAAATAGTCATATGAAACTTAAATTATACATTGAAGGCTGGTATATCCTAGGATTGTTATAGCTATTTCGATAAAATAATTATACCAGAAGTGTCACTTCATAAGGTTCTTCACAAGATTCCAACATTTTTTCGATATTATCAAAAATGGTTCAACGGATTTTGATTAAACTATGTATATCCGTTATTTAAATTAATTATTTAAATCAATGTTTAAATTAAATTTTATATCAGCTAGGTCTTATCCTCATTGATAAAGTCTATCAGAGCTTAAATGCAAAATTTTCAAAAATTCTTCCTCTGAAGTACATTTCATTTAATTTATTTGAAACAACAAATTATCTCAAGATTTTTAAAGTTATAATAAGTAGATAAATATACACTATGAAAGGATTTCATAACTAACATGAGAAGATTAGATAAATAATTTTTTTCCCTAAGATTTCAGAAAAATATAATATGTATCATATAAACTTTTAGAAGGTAATGGAAAATAACGAAAAATGCATAAATGAAATGTTTGTTCTAAGGCGAGTATAACTGTCGGCCTCCTGCGCAATGCCTTTTTCCGTTTCGCTATTCTGATAATTGTTTTCATGTTATCATAGTTAGCCTTTAAATTTGACTTAAGTCTAATGAGCTTTTCAGTTGTGACTGACTATATAAAATCATTCTTAGTAATTTGAATATTGATTTATCCATGATTATATTGTTTTCTATTATTCACTAATTCAAGGAAGTTTGATAGTTCAGGAGATGTAATTGGTGATTGAAACATGTTAAGGAGGAAGCTTTACGTATTAATATGGGTAAGGAGTTCCAAAGTGAGGTAGCTTGAACAGCAAAGGATTTTTCAAAGGAGGCAGTTCTATGGGTAGAAATATAAAAATTGGTAGGTTGGGAACTTATGTTTAACAGATGAATGGATAAACACAGGGTGAGGATATTAATGATAATAAAATAAAAATAGGGTTGGTGAGTGGGAGGACCCTTGAGGAACACCGTGGAAGAGAAGTAGTGATAAGGGGGTTTATTAGGAATGACAACAGTTTGGGAGCGGAAAGACAGGAAAGCGTTAAATCAGTTCAAGAACTACTGGACAGGGAAATATTGTGTAGTTTTGAGGGGATCAACGGAATCGAAGGTTTTTGAAGAGTCAAGAGGACAACAATTGTGATTTTATGTTAGTATAAAGAGGAATAGGTAAATCTTCTAAAATTTTAAGGATAGCCGATTGTGTGGAAAAAACAGAACGGAAACCTGATTGGAAAATATTAAGGACAACACTTTGTTCAAGAAATGAGGTGAGTCGATGGAAAAGAGAAAATTGTTTGTCAAATGATTCATCCATGGCCATTCAATAGTTGTAAAATTGTTTGTCTAGAAACATAAGCTTTAAAAATGTATTGAAATACGAATTATAGTGTGAATAATATATATCATGGATTGTTTTTGGTTGGATTTACAGAGCACAGGCTTTTCCTCAGTGAAGATTAGATTTCAGGGAAAACAACTACAATGGTATTATCATGTCATCAGTTTTCGTCAATGATCATTTGGAAAAGACAGGAGAACTTAAAAAACAAAAAAAAAAAGAGAATAAAAACAAAACATTATAGATCATTTTCTAAGTAACCTCTATTATTCGGACGATGGTTAAAAAGGGAGCTTTCTCACAAATTGGTAGGTGTTAAATAGGTCTCTGGTGTTTCCTGGTTTTTATTTAGTAGACTCAGTAATTTGGAACTTCTCCATCAAGAGACATATGTTAGAGTTCCTAGTTCGATCACTAATGTCATTGAAAGCAATACTTTTTTAAAAAGAAAAACATCGAAATTTACACTGTAACATCCTTAGTGCATGAAGATTATGGATTTTGATCAACAGCGATTTTTGTGCATAACTTTTAAAACATATATTAGATAGTATGTAAAAACATTATAGAACTTGTAATATGTAATATAATTCAAGGCTAGGTCGTATAAATATAATAGATATCATTTTGTCAGAACATTGCTTTTCTCATTTCAATTGTAATTATTATTATCTTTGGTGTAAAAATATTTTAGTTATTTAAATTTATCTATCATTTATACTTTAAATTTTATAAACATATCCATTAAGGACTCTATTTCCACCCTAAACCTAACTGCCAGAGAACACCCTTCCCGAAGTAGAGGACACACTGGAGTCACCCTGTTGCTCGGGAGGTCAACACTATTCATGGAGGCTATAGGACGGCCGCAATCATCCCCAACTGCCTACCGCCACTGGCCCTCCCACCTTTTCTATTATTCATGGGGGAAATATGGCTCCCGTAGTAGCTTTCATTTCCACCTTGGTGGATCCATCACCTTGTCTCCCTTTTTATACAACTTCACCGGGTCTCCTACCGCTCTCAGATGAATTCACTTATCCACTGTACTGGATGCGTCTAGAAAGTTTCATTTCTTCAAATATTGCGAAATCGTGATATCTACCGCAAGCTCACGCTAAGTCGATTTTAAATATGAATTCAAATGAACAAATAAAGTAAACCGGAATACGCAGATCACAGAATGTTTATAAAATATTAACTTATTACGAATACAACACCTTAATCAACACTAATAAACTCTTAAACCAAGCGGTCTGATCTCATCACAGGTTTTGAGCTCTCATTCATTGATCTAAAAATATAATTGAATCATGTATTTTAATTTTAATATATCTTTCTCTGTCAATATGTTTAGTTTTAAAATGCAACTATTTCCAAAAAAAACAAAACATAATAAATATCAAATTTTTTTTTTTTTAAATGTCTAGGTTTCCATTAGGTGCATTGATTAAAAACTTTTTGGTTTTAAATGTATATTTTTAAAAACATTTGTTTAAATATAAATGTAAATTAATAATTTCTTAAAGTACAAAAGCTGAAGTTTAAATATGTAATTTAACAGCCTAACCAAAACCTTGTTTCCACGGCTCCCAAAGAACTGCATTCAATCCTGGAATGTAACTACCGTCAAGTTAATTTTTATAGTTTTTTAAATCGAATATTTAACTAATTACATTATTTTTAGTTTATTTACTCCAAATATTAAACAATTTAGTTTTATCAACACCCTTAGAATATTTTTAATATCTTCAATCTGAATCAAAAAGGACTAAAACTAGTAAATAAATTTTAAATTCAGACTACAACTGACAGTTTGTATAACTTACAATGAATAGATTGTATAATTTCAATATAAGCATGATAGTTAATACATATAAATGTTTCTAATTTTCTTGACAGTTTTATTAATTTTATTTACTTTTTTTATATTTATATTCCCACTTTTAACCCGAATAAACATTGTTATGAGTTACATAACACGATCCTCTTCTATAAAGAAGTAAATGACGTGAACCATTCATCAAATAATTTGTGATAAGTAGTGAAAATCATTCTGGGCATTTAAATATATTTACAAAATTCGTTTAAACAAACCTGCAATTTCTGGGCATGTAGGTCTAAAAATATAAAACTAATACATCAACATTACATTTTTTCTGAAAACCACCCAAATTCATACTTTCGTATTTAATCAGTTTCCACTCAATCAGAAACCATCCCGGTGGAGATGGATGGATAAGATAAAGGAATTGAAAGGAATATTTTCCGTCGGACTTGGTACATCCTCTCAATATCAAGATTCTCTATGAAACTTCTTGTTATTCTCGGCATAGTTCTCTAAGGCTTCTCACCAAAGGTCTCTCTCGATCTAATATCCTTAATCGAAACTCTCGCGGAACTTTACACAAGGAATGAGATGCACCTATGATTAATTTCCTTATTTCCTCTTCCCAGCTCGCTTGCCTGCTGGAGGTTATTATTGACATACGTATAAACACTCTAATAAGATAAATAGAATAAGACCAATTGGCTCATTACTTTACTGAGATAATTTTGATTCGTTTCTCGCATGATTCATTACCAGCTCATTGCAAGATAAAGTGGTGGATAGCGTATCTGTTCGCAATGAATGAAAACCCCTGGGATAAAGCAGGCCAGGAAGGTCATTGAGGGGGAATGCCTTACCAGGTAGAGGGTTGACGGCAAGACCAACTAGAACAATAATAACCCTCATTTGAGATCCGCAGTGTACCATAACAATGAACAGAGTACATGAACAGAATACAGGAGGTAGTCCTCTAGACAAGCCTGCAAAGGGAGACGATGAAGAAGCTCACGGATTAAAACGTGATGAAGTGTATGCGGATTTGTTTTTCTAATTTGAAGAGGACCAATCTCAAAAGAACATGGGTGGTGAGATGAAGCACTATGATTTTGAACCAAATCTCAGATGGGTAATGGAACCTGGATATCAGGATATAACGTGATTTTCCCCTCCCGTATATCATCTAAAGTGGCTGGGCTACATCTGTACTAGAATGTAAAGAAACAATGATCTGTTGGTGAAGTAGCAGGTTTGGTGACACAGAAAGGACTACCTTGAAACAAGATTTCCTTCCAACAGCAAGTAATGTGTAATGACAAGGAAACAGAAGGAGAAAGAAGAAATCGCGAGCATGCAGGTTATGGGCCATAGGTGGATGGTAGTTAGCGAACTCAGAACACTTCCTCGGTATTATCTCCTATTTTTACAGTAACTCCAATGCCCAAAATACTTTGTTGCAGGATTTGGTGTTACGAGGGTAGAATCCCTTGGATAATAGAAATAATAGGCCTAAAGCAACCATAATCAATATCAACCCATTCCTCGACGTAATGGAGTTAAAGCAGCGGATTTAATTATATAAAGTATTTTGTTGTAAGAGATGGAGCGAAAGTACATTTTTTATCTTGGGTTCTACCCAAACCGAAGAACAAGAGTATTAATGTTCTATTTATTTCTCCAGGGTCAATGATGGCAGCATCACAACCGTTGATGGATTCGAATTCCAGTATCGCAACGTGATTAGTTGCTCCGAAACCTACTTGCGGAACATTCCCTGGAGTTCCAAAAGACGAAAGTTGCTAGCAAAAAGAGAGCAGTGTTCCAGTTACCAGCTTTTAGTGATAAACGAGCTCTCTTAGTCAACTTTCATGAGAAGTGTGCAATGCAGGATAGAAGTAATTCAAGCATGGCCCGACAATCATGAACTAATTTCTGGACGAGGTATGGACTTTGAACGAGGTCCAGGCCAATTAACTATGGAACACTATGTTATAGCATTTAGATGAATGATTAGAGTATCTAGAAGAGAATTTTTGACTAAAGCGGCGTACTAGACACGGTTCTATAGAACATAAGATTATATTCCTCGTGGATATGGAATTTAAGTGTGGCCTATGGCTTTGTAGAACCCAGGATTAACAGCTCATAGAAAGGCATATTACAGGATAAGACGGGTGGAAACAGATGTATAAAGAGGTGAATCTTCGAGTAAGTATCAATAGAAGGAGGCGCTGGCAATTAAAGGAGAGCTCAAGCATTCCGAAGGAGATAAGTATTGGTTGATTATCTAGATTACACATGGTCTTCAGATTTGTCACAAAGATGATGATGGTAGGATAATGATCAAATCTTCGCCTTACAGTTGAAATACAGAGGTTGAAACATACCAATCGATGCTGAGAAAGAATTTCTCCACGGACAAGTGGGTCTGACCCGGTTACTAATCCTCACATATCCTGGCGCGATTCGTGGGAGGAAGCAGAAGCAGTGGAAGAACATGACCTACCTGCTGAGTAATCTTTACGGACCGAACTTGCAGTTGTGTCCTGGTCTTCTATGGACTAACTAAATAGTAAGATGGAAATATACGCCATTGGAGCTGCTGATTTCACGCCTTATTTGGAAAAAATAAATAATACCTTATTCATGGATGATTATATAAGGAATTGGAGAGAGTTGGTGGGTCTCAAGCATTACACACTACAAATATAGGAACGAATGCCTCAGGAGCAGGAGTAGCTCCAGGAAAATTAGGAAATGACAGACAATTATAAGATTTTACCATGCCGTACTCCACAATAATATCCTATTTATTGATTCTCTAAAACATTGTTTCCTATTCACTACTGCTTAAGGTTTATGAATGGAAGAATAATAAATAAATGACAGGGATTTATTGACCTTCGTGGTGTCAGAAATGATGAGATAGATGAGAAAAAGATTCGAAAAGAATAATTATAAAGGAAAACAAACTTGTTTTATGATATTTCACTATTGGCCCACCGCTTAAGAAGTTATATTCAAGTTTAAAGGAGTAGGATTTCGAAGTAAATATATAACTTTTAAAACATCTCAAATATTTATTATATTAATAATCTAATGCCCAAAGCTAATTTATTTATGTAAGACATAAAAACATCAAAAGCGACGGGCGAGCATCTAAGTTGAATAATTGACCGGTAGCGGGGACTAAACTATTCTGTTAGTAAAGCGGTTTAGCTAAGGCTGATTATCAATAATGACGGTAGCCGGGAATTGAATCAGGTATTATAGCCGTTACATAAACAAGGTTAATACATGACAGCTTATCAGGAGCAGCATTAGAAAGTCCTAGCTCCTGTTAAAATTAAATATTCCTCCTCTGGGAGTTTTTGTGGCCGGGGAGACGACGACGACTATAATCCGTTTATGCCGCGACGGGCCTCAAGTGCGGTAGCTAAGGAGATTAAGACGCTACCGCTTGTAATGGCCCCTGGACCACACCTGGGGCTCCTTTGTGCTCCTTAGCCCTGTCTTGGAAGCCTCCTCACCAAACACCTTCTCACTCGCGGTATTCATTCTCGGCAGGGTCCCGAATCCTAACAAAATATGATCAATTATATATAACTTTTATTACAATTATTATTCATTATATCTTGTCTACACATGTTATTCTATGGCTTGTATCTCAAAAAATGTTTATTTCTTAAAAGTCATTTTCGTTTTACAGTTCTAGGCAGCATGAATATACAAGATAGGTTCATTTTCCATAATATGGAGTGATGAGTTGAAATCTCAAAATTGTAAGTTATATCTTATATGCCTGTAGTTTAGCACTTCTGTTTTCTTTACGGATCTATTTTTTTCAATCATGAACATTTGTAATAGACTAAGAAAAAAGAAAAACCACCACTTCAAAATTCGAGAAATATAGAAACCAGAAATTGAATAAAAAAGTCCGTTCACCATCCGCGGTTTCTTTCCAAAACTACCAATTTTTTAAATTAATTTTTTAACTGGATAACTGAATGATAAAATGTTTTTCATACACCTACTATCATCTGT
This sequence comes from Halyomorpha halys, assembly GCF_000696795.3. NCBI lineage: Eukaryota > Metazoa > Arthropoda > Insecta > Hemiptera > Pentatomidae > Halyomorpha > Halyomorpha halys. The sequence continues at coordinate 127,446 of NW_027115641.1, read as the reverse complement.
CAGTCAACAGGATTGACTTGTCAGCACTCAGTCACCTTTTATTTTCATCAGCTATGCAGTTTTCGTGAACTTGGCTAACCAAAGAAGATTTATCCTATTCTGGATATCGTTTATAACGACCTCTAAGGGATCTGGTATGTTTGTTAATTTTAGTTTATCCTTGTAGTAACCGATCACTATAAACATCATGCTGAATGCGAAATAGAATTTTTTATCTTGATGATTTATTTATTTGAAAAATCAGTCGTTAAAACTGTGGTTGCTATCTTATACGTTTGTAAAAATAAATTAGTAAGCCTCTCATAATCCGGAACTATACCGGGTCGGGGAATATTCGTCACTATAACTGATAGGTCGTTATATACGAAGTCGATGTAATTAAGCGATATCCACTGTATTATTATTTGTCTTTGTTTTTTGTTGTTTTTTTTAATAATTTTAAAATACTTTTTATTTATTGATAGATATTACAATCTGCCACATAGTTGTGGGCAATAGGTATTAAAATATATACAAACAGAAGGATAAACAAAATGAACATAATCAAACTATGTGTATGAAAAAATAAATAAATAAAATAACATTATGATAAAATAATATAATCCCTAGTCACATTTACACTCTTATATACAATATATACACAATCAACCTGAGGATCCCTGAGCCCACTCTATCCCCCACGTGTGAGGGGTAGAGCAGAGCTCAGAAGTTCCCAGCGCATCCCTCTCGCCGCATCACTGGTTGTCATAATTTAATAATTACATTTATATATGTTTTCTCAATTATCATCAAATAACAAATTTGACTTTGGATGACTTAAATAATCTTTTAATAATCATTTGCTAGGCTATTTTGACTTTGTGTTAGATTTCAGACTCTTACTTGAAGTTCTCACAGATAATAATGATGAATACAAAGTTCAGGTGCAATTACTTTCTCGGGAGCTAGTATCAACTCGAGAGCAATGATTCCATCCCATCTCCATTACCTCCACTCGGACACAATTAACTCGTATTGTGACGATAGTAGTGGACAAGTTATGTTGGAAGGCCGGTAGCCAGCTGTGTCGCCGATAAGGGGACGAGTGGGAGTCTCATTAGGCATCCAACAGTTCCCTGAAATCCTTACTGCATCTGCATCGTTACTCTACTCGCGTGTGGTCCGGTCCTCTTCTGTCCCGCACCTCTCGTCAATACAAAAAACATCTGAAGGCCTATATTTGATTGTGATACATTGTAATAATTAATAGTACTAACAGTGAAATCGAAAGATTTGTATTTTTGTAATTTATTATCATGAATTTTATCGCCCTTCTTTGGTGTATTGAAGTTAAATGTGTGGTTATTTTATATTTTTCAGATTTTAATAGTGTATATTACTCACAAGGAAATTTGAACAATATTATTAGGATGATACTGTATATGACAAAGAACGTGGTTAAGAAAGATTAAAAAAGAAAGAAAGACATTGGTGTGCAATGTGCTGTATGTGCTATATGAGTTCTTACTATTTGTGTGATATTGTGTTAATAATGCATCGTTACTTTCTGTTATTTGAAAGACTCCGTCTTGGCATCTTCTTGTAATCTTCTAATTTTTACCATGCTAATTACATTAGAATTATTTTTTTATTTTATATTATTTTATTATTAATTTTATATTATCTTATTATTAATTTTATATTATCTTATTATTAATTTTATATTATCTTATTTTTATTTTATATTATTTTATTTTTATTGGAAGATTGTTGATTGGCAGTCTTTTATTATTAAGCTATTTATTATGAGCCAACGTTTCGCCCCACTTTAATGGCCTTCATCAGGGCAATAAAAGATACAATAACCTAAAATTATGTAACAGAGTAAGATAATTCAATAAAAGTTAACTAAGGTATAGCTAAAAATGGTGTAAAAATTTATATAGAAATGAATAAAATAAATTTTAAAAAAATTAAAAATAAGATATACAGTGAAAAGTATATATGCCAAAAATAAAAAATAGATATATAATGAAAACGGAAATGATAATCAATAAATAAGTAGATAAAAGGGAAATACAAAAATTCAATAATAATGCCTAATACTATCTCACTTTATCTTATGTATTGTTTTAATTTCCAAATGTAATGTCATTTGTTAACCGTTAAGTTTCCCCTGCTCTGTTGATACGCCTACATTCTGTCGCTTTCCCTCATACTGAATGTTTGTTGGTTGTTTTGTATTAGGGTTTACTATTTTCCTACTTCATAGACCTTTATTTTATTCTTGATTCTCTTCTATTCCGTCTTTTATTGTGTACTGTATTTTCATATTTCTCTTTTATCTACTTCTTTATTTGTAATTAATTTCGTTTTCATTTCGATTTCACTTTTTTTAATTTCTTGGTTATATATACTATTCACTGTACATCTTAATTTTATTTTATTTAATTTTCTATGATCATTTTTATATAAATTCTCATCCATTTTTTCATATTTTTAGCAAGTAGTACTTATGGTAGCCAATAAACATTGAAATGTTACCTTTTTTTAAATTTACATTTAACCTAAATATCTTGACAGACTCTTGCTCACGGTGGACAGGAATGGGGTGAAGACCCATGTATGTAGCCCAGTTGAAGATGATGACTACTACTACTAGTTCGGCCTACTCCAGCATCTTCCGCCAATTGTCTCGGTCCCTTGCAGCCGCCATCCAATTTCGAAGTCTGAGCATATTTGTTGCATCAGCAGCAACACCATCATCCCATCGCAGCTCTGGCCTTCCTCTTCTGGTAACAGAGTGGCTCCATCAGTCATTGTATGATTTGATCAGTCTCTCAAGAAAACCTCCAAGCGTCCCCAATGGTAAGAACTTTGACATTGGATATCGGAATACCTTGTCCTTATACCGACCTGGAGCACTGAAACCGTTTCTAGATCAAATAAGTTTTTACAAATTGGACATAGTTGCCATTCAGGAAATCCGATGATCGGGTCAAGGTATAATGCAGAAGAAGAACCACAGCATATTTTACACCTGCCGTGAGAACACACATGAGTTTGGTGTGGGCTTCGTTGTTGCGGTTAAATTCAGACAACTGGTGATTGGATGAAAGCCTGTGAAGATGATGATTAATAGAGAATATACTAATATAAATATACAAATACGTAAAAAAAAATTTATAAATTATACTAAATTGTAAAATTAGCTATAATTAAGCTATCGTCGAGATAACTGACAGTGTGGCCGCTTCTCATCAACTCCCAGTTCGATTAAACTACTCTTACATTGTAAGTCGAAATATGTAATTTTTTTTCAAAGATAGCACTATCCGTTTTCAGTAAATCTTTTCGAGATAAAATAGGCCTGACTCTTAGCATGGAATTTCGGGGGCGAGGTGGGAACGGAAGTTGAATTTTTTTATTTTTGGTGTAATGATATCCGTAAGAGAATTATGATGTCATCGTCGTACATCGATCAATACTCATTATAAGTGAATAATTTAAAGGTAAGACAAAAAGGGGGGCAGAAGTGGGAGGTTCATCCCGATTCCCAGTTTTAGCTAATTTTACAATATAGTTAGTATTTTTTTTAAAGTATTAAAATATTTCAAGAAATTATCGTTGCTTCAAAAGAAGGGTTAAGCGATTATCCAAGTTCATAAGTTATATAAACAACTGCCATGACATAATGATGAACATTGTATTACTCCATAAAGGCAGTTAGCAATGTGAAAACTCAAATCAAGACGAAATACAGAGAAGTTAAAATGATAGGAAACCAGAAAGGTAAATAAAATGACTTGTTGCTGGGATTGAGTTTTGGAAACTGTGAAGTGTAGAACAAAAGAGTAGTTGATTTATTTGCAAATGTATCCTAGGGGACATGTGTAGCCTCCCGCTGTCAAAACCAAACCGACAAAAGACCAGATTTTCCAGACCGTATTTTTTTTTCTTTTTCCATTTTGTGCGGATGTTTTTTTCCGTCCATTCTTTGACCGGTAGCTGTAACAGTGATCCATTATGTAGATATTTTTATAAGAGGAAGGCAATAAATCTGTTGGCACCCCTGTCAGCCCCAGTGCTCCCTCTGCTGGCTAGTGTTACACTTTAGAACAGTGTTAAATCTTGCCCTTCTCTGTTCCCTATTAGCTTAGCCTCTGAGTGGTCTCATTCCTGCGTTAGCGTACAAAACATAACAGTAGGAATGGATCTGAAGGGTTATAAATGGTTTAAATAATCAATTAAAAATTCATTTGGTTATTTAAATAATTAAGGAAGGGGAGGGGAGGGAATACAAATCAATATAGTCAAAGAAATTGTGGCCTGCATTGTTACATATTAATTTTCTGAAGAACAATATAGGATTTGAATATCTGAATATTGGAAATCTGGGAAATGGTATACATTATTATAATAGATTTCTTTGTTTTTTTCATTGCAGGAAGACAGTCCTTTTGGCGGTGAAGAAAGATCCAACAGCAGAAAAACAATTTATTAGTAACCGACGTTTTACTCCACTTTGCAGGGCTTCATTTGGGCAAAATGAGAAAAAGATACAATCATTGTAATATTCAATAAAATTATAAGAATATACATAGAAAGATGTAAAAAAAAAAAAGAAATATATATTAATTGGATATAAGCTAAAAACAAGTACAGTAATGAGTGGTAGAATTGAAAATGTAAAACTTGAGTAATGAACAGTGAAATAATTTCATGAAAAAGTTATAATAAATATTGTATAACTAAAAGAAAGATATATTGAGGAAGAAAATGAAGTGTATGTTACAATAAAAAATCAAGGTAGGTAAATGGATAAATAAAGGAATAATATAGATTAATAAAATAGAAATAGATTAGTTTCCAGAATGAAAAGTAAGAATTAGGACTGACAAAATAGTGTTGGGAGTAGGAGGAAGATATAAACAATTGTTTGCTTATATGGTAGTGATAGTGGGAATTTATTGAAAATTAAAAGTTTTAAAAATTAATGAATTTCTAAAAAAGAGGGTGTGTTTGATTTATAATTAATGACCTGGGAAGATAAGCCCGCAAAACAATTTTTTAAATTTTGAAGTGAGGTGAGAATTTACATTTGAAGATTGACCTTGAGGATGGCCGAAACGTTGGACTATTGATATAATAAAAAAGGTTTTAAGACTATACAAGGATACAATTTGATTTATTTAATAAATAATTAACAGTGTCGAGAAATTGAAAAAAATATATTTTATATAATAATCATAATAGTTATTTCCAGATACATAATAAAATCAAAATAATTCCTGGAGTTAGAAAATTATAAAAGTATGGTACAAAACGATGGCTGATGCGATCTCTCTCTAGAATCATGTATTGACATATTATAACTTTTGAAGTATTAACATCGTTGATGAACAATGACCCAACTACTGCTTTACTAACTCTACAGTCGTACATAGGTATACATGGAAGAATGGTGTCACAACTGGGAAATTAAGATAAATCCGAACAAATCCCACCAGATCACATTTACTCTCTGACATCAACATCTGAAAAGACAAGAAATTGCTCGTGGATTCCGATTACGACACCTACTTGATAAAAGCTCTAAACTTCCCATTTTCCATTTAATGAAAAGACTCTTATATACTATGATATTCAGACCAACACGAACATACGGAATTGAGCTTTGGGGCTCCACCAAACCATCGAATTCCTTACAATCCAGAAGTCTCCGTAAACTCCTTGATGTTTCTTATTACGTCACAAATAAACTCATCCATAAAGACCTCAGCATCCCATTAATCGCAGATTTGACCCGAAATAGAAATAACTCCTTTGATTCTAAAATTCTTACCCATCCAAACCTATTAGTTCTTACTCTCTCATCATTAACAATCCGTCATAATCCTCCAAGGCGTCTGAAAAGAAAATGGCCACAGGATCTACAAATTTAAACTTATGATTGAGTTACCACCTTCGAGTGGTGCCATCCCAAAATTATATGTGTTCTAAAACTTTTATCACGCTTACTTATTTTATTTTTTCCAAAGTTGTAAATTTCAATAAGTAAATAATAAAACGTTGTTATTGAAAATGTTTTACTCAGATTCATGAGGGATCGGAGCATAATTGAAGAAATTGTATGATATAGACGAAGCCAATTACACAATAAGTCTAGTGCCTTACCTTTCACAAAAACTAAATAGATAAATAAAATAATGTTGAAAGAAAGATGCAAATCCTTAGCATTGGTATAGGGGCCAACATGTAAATTATCTAAACTCGTATAAAAATTACATGGAATTTTTTAAAGAAATCATTTTTTTTCTTTCTCATAAATCTTAGTAATATTGAAAATGATCTAAGTTGATAATTTTTTTTTCGTACCCTTCATTAAAATAAATGAATACATCATACATAATAATTTTCTTGAAATGTATTATATAATGCTTTTACTGAGACTTCCCCATTTGATTGGCTTGTGGAACTAATAAAATAATGAACATTATGTTTTTCTACATTATTGAAGGATGGATAAAGAAGAAGGTAAAGCGACTGATCTACAGATCATTAATGTGGTATTGTGGTAATAATGAAACTCTAGTATCTGGATCGAAAAATTGAGAGAATGTAAGTGTTTGTGATTTATCTTCTCTATCCATATTCATCAAAAATTCTTTAGCCATACAATCATGACTAGCTGAATGATGGTAATATCTCTGTAAACGTGGTTCATGATTGCAGCGAGGATAAAGGGATTTTTTTAAATTTTACTCCGAAAGGCGGACAAACATTATACAGAGAATAAATGATGTGAACAAGGCCTTATTTTCATGGGATGATTGATGGAAGGCTGATGATGGAACGATCAGGACGGAAACTCTGTGATGGTCTCACAAACTTTTCAGGAGGAACATCCTCTCCTTCTCGTTTTCAGAAATGTTGGACTATCTTCAAATTTGTAATTATTTCATATTACATTTGTTAATACAAAGTTTTTTATATTGAGACAGGATTCAAAAATTATTAAATAATTTTGTTTTTCATCTTATCTCGAAAAATTCCATTGACAAAATGATTACTGACCTCCCGATTTACATCGATCAATAGTGGTAATAATGTGAGTTTATCACGATTACCACGGGTCTCCATATTCATTTTCTGAATTGAGATTGCTTGTCAATTTGAGGATCTGTGTCATTGCAGGTTGACTGTAATTATATAAATTTATATTTTTCCAAATAACAAAGTTTCCAAAAATGGTCTGCTTTGGCATGGCATGGATTCTAGCTCGAAAACGAAACAGAAATTACATATTTAAGTCGGGTGTATATCTAGCATGTGACAGCAACTTTTTCGATACAATCGAAAGAATCACTTTATAGAATCGACTTTTCACATTTTTCCAATTTGTGTTGTTGAAATATGCGTAAATTTAAATTAAAATACTTAAATTTATTCATATACGCGGAGAACATTAGAAAAGATGAAAACTAGATGGTGGATCTCTTTGGCCAACATCATTGTATTCTTGATAGATTGATTTTCTTCAGGACGTCAGAGCCAAAACTGATTTTGGTGAAATGATTATTGTTTATCACAAGAACTATAAATTTCCATTTTTTTTTATAAATTACTGGGTTTTTCGTTGCTATGCAGTAACAGCACCGAATTCGATCTTTATTTAAAATCAAATAAACCAGAGAATTAAAATTTGCGTACTTCATAATTAATTAAAAACTTAAAATAAGGAATGCAACATACTGTATGAAGTAAAGAGTGTGAGCAAGTTCTATAGACGAGGGCACTCTCGTACAAAGGATGAGCAAGGTGTGATCTGCTCCAGGCAGCGTTGGTCCTTTGTCGCTCTGTGGATCCTGTATATTGGATTTTTCCAGAAGAAGGGAACAATCCCTGGTATTTCCTATAGCTTCCGAGCCAGTATTCATAATTGCGATCCCTGACCCTCGGGGCAATCCATATCTGTCACCCTGTACCAGAGCGTAGGAATTCTTCAATTCGACTTTATAAAAATAATTAACTCCTTTATAATAAAGACGGAAGGAAATTTCAATATAAGCTGAAGAATTTCAGAAGTCTTACGTAAGGAGATTTCTTTAAATGCATATTTCAGCGTTAAATGGTATATATAAAATTACTTAGTAATAGTTCAACAGAGATGATAAAGGCATTGATTCTGATTGGCAAGGAAAAAAGAAGTACTCGATTTTGAACTAACGTTTAAATCTTCATTTTGATCGGTGCACAAGAAATTTGTTCATACATATTACAAATAAAACTCATAAAAGATATTTGTTATAATACTGAATAAAGACAGGTAACGTGGTCATTCTTAAGGTCTGGTCTACCAGTGGTCTGCGTAGTCAGATAACCTCTTTATGAAGGCAGGGCTGTAATTAAAATTTTTGGCAGTATTGGTTCGATTAGCCACCTCTTGGGAGGAGGTGGAAGGTCCAATATTTTTTGTATTTTATCCACAAAAATTATTGGACCTTCCGACTTTTAATTTTATCGAATAATTAGTCTTTAAGATACAGTTTCCCAAAAACCAACTTTTTTTTTCTAACAAACAGAAAATCTACATTTTGTGATATTAATATGTTAAAATTGTTACTACCACGAAGATAATCAATCATTAAGGTAATAATTTACGGCGTATTTTACCAGCTTCAATCTGAGCTCAATAATTCTACTATCGTATATTTTGTGATTGACTGCGATACGTGTTTCCATTGCTCAAAGGAGGTAAGAACCATGACCTGAATAGATACTGCGAAAACATTGCGAAATTTCTCAGTGCTTAAAGGAAACTAACACCTCAGCTTAAAACAAAAAATTCTTCTCGATTATTTGTGAAGCCTTATGTCTGTTATACAAGAGTAAATAGGTCCTTCTCTTGTGTCGCTACTCCTTTGAGTTTCTTTCGGGTCAGATGTCTTTGTCTATCCCCGAGATACATTTGTCTAGTTAATGGTCGCTAGGATGGTAAGGCTGATGGAAACAGGACCATTAGGTGCTAAATTGTAGCCGGCTTGTGGGGACATGACTCGAGCAGGCTACCATTCTTCTCGCCGCTCTTTAAGAAGATGAATAGATATGTAATGATGATTGTACTTAAAATGGTTTACTAGACAGCTGAAGAAAACATCAAACATATTACCGTTGGCCAATGCTTGCGTGTCTGTTTGCAATGCCTAGTTTTTTTTTTTCGTTATAGGTTCTATACATTTTTTGTTCTACTTTCATTTGTTGAAATTTATATTATCTCTCCTTTATATTATATATAGGTCAAGTATCGGCGAAAGAAAAATGTTAAAAAAGAGAAGAAAAAAAATAATACTTTTTATTTATTGATAGATATTACAATCTGCCACACAGTTGTGGGCAATAGGTAATAGTGATGAATGATCTGAGACATACTAAAATAAATAAATGAATTAAAAAAAAAACAAATAAATAAAAAAAACAAAAAAAAATATATACAAACAGAAGAATAAACAGAATGAACATGATCAAACTATCTGTATGAAAAATAACATAATGATAAAACAATATAGTCTCTAGTCACATTTACACTCTAATATACAATAAAAAAAAAAGAGGGAAGAAGGAATAGTAAAATACTGGCTTTATTGGGTTCGGTATATCTCCTTATATACATTCGATCAGCTGATCCTCTCGGTCAGCGACATCGAAATAACAGCTGACTCAGACCGTAACCCTCCCACCAGTTTACGAACAATCCTCGTAAACTAATACTATGCAATATAATAACATAGAAAACAAAAACAATAAAGAAAAACTATTTACAATAAAAATAAATTCCTATATACATATCACTGTAAAAACTCACAAGCACCCTGAAATAAACGCTATATACATAATTTAAACTTAAGGATAAAATTAAAGTATTTGAACACTAATACTTAATGTTCGTAATTTTTGGCACATTGTATTTATTCTCTTCAATAAAAATTTTAATAAAAAACTATATATAAAAAAGTTGAACGGAAAACCTATAAAATATTCGTACAAAGAATCAAGGGGTTGCCGAAAATTTTCTATTCAAATACCAATTTTAAGCTCTCCAAATAAATTTGGAGGTGCTGTTGGTGTGAAAAAGTTCCTCTGGATAGGACGACATTATGAGTTCAATTCCGTCTATATTTGTGCCATTGATCTACCAAGAAATAAAACTCAAATATCTCATTGGATCGAAAGGGAGATGTGGTATTGTATAAGTTAGACATTCCGAAATAATACTACAATACAGGTCAATTTTTCGACTTTTATTTCTGTGGCGATCCATCGAAATTAAAACTTTGACCCTCCACCGTGAAATGACCCTAATAAAAATAGTCCTGTCAAAATTAATTTTATTTTTAATATTAATCAGTTATTTTCTCTACATGGCGTCACAATGTTGTAGAAATTATTGTTTCCATAGTTTTTATTTTAAATTTAATGAAATGTTCGAAAGGGATTACGTGATATAGGTCATTTGAGTGACCCCTAAAATATCCTTGAGATCACTCCTGCCTTTGTTTGAGAATCTCTCGAGAACAGCTCTGAGAATGTCAGAGAGAATTTATTTCCGAAGCCACTGAGGAAGGACGACACACGCCCCCGCCGAACTAAGAGATGTGGCCGGCATTTGTCGGGACTGGATTGAGCGGCGATGTTACCCTCTCCGCCGATTTACATAAAAAAACAATCTCCCCTGGACGAGGACAATTGATGACGCTGCCCGGCTAAATAACAAATGTAATTTACAAGAGGAGAGCCGCACTGTACACGGCAACCGCGCTACCGTGGTTCGTGGCTCGATATCCCTGCTGGCAACTGTTCAATCCTCTCACTGCGTGCGTGCACTTAGCCTTTGATGTCACCCTCGTACGCATCATGTGACGTCTTGAATCAGCAGTTTGTCATCAAGAAGGCAACAGAACTATAAATCAGTTATAAATTTGACTTGAACTACATTTAGTAAGAAAAGTAGATCGTGGTGAAAATAATAAAAACTAGTGATCTTTTAACATGATAGAAAGTAATTTTTTTAAAAATTCTCATCTATCTACAATATTATGGGCAAGTGTGACGGCAATGGGGGTTCAAAACTTGTCAAAACCGCCGACCAATACTAAATAAATAAAAAAAAAATAAACAATAAATAAGCTTTTATTTACAGGCTATATGTTAACAAACAAAAAAAAAAGATGGCTTTCCATAGCAGTATAAAAGCTAAACAAAAAAAAGATATATCTATAGATTATACAAAAAATTAATATAAAAACTTAAAAAAAAAAGATAAAACAAAATTTAAAACAGAATATTTCTTAAAGAATAATATTAACAAAATAAAATACTGAGGAAAAAAAATAGGCATTATCGAATTAATAAAAATAAGTTTATTGGTTTAGTTTGGGAAATTTTGATTCACTATCTCTGTCTTCGCCAGGCGATCTCGTTTTCGACGAACAGGTGATTTTGTAAACTGTGCGCATATGTCCTACTAGGGCTGAGCAACTTTCATTTACACTCATTGTGAATAATTGTCTTTGAGGATTTGGTCCCTTCTACTTATTTAGACTGAGTAACACTGATATCGTCCCTAGAACTGTCTGTGAGGACTTGGTCACTAAGAATTAAGCCGTAATACCCATATTGTATTCGGACTTTATTCTCAATACAATAGTCTCAATTTACACGTACATTTTTTAAATATCACAAAAAATAATATACACGTAAATATTTACGTACGTTTAAAAAAAAAATTCTCATATGGTGGCCACAACCACAGGTAATGACTTCAACAAAAGTGTTTTTTATTCTCACCTATTACTTTAGGCTATATAATAAGCAGGTAGGAAAGGAAGTGTCCACACTTCGAGTAGTACATTGTTTGTCACAATTTAAGATGCAAAAACTATAATGAAGGCCCATTTCCATGTCTATATTTACCATAATTAAGACTTATCATACTTAACTTCGAAATTAATTCGAAAACTGTAGGAAATTTCGCTGAATCAACAATGTAACAATATATATATAAAATGGCCCTCCATAGCATTTAGGGATTTAATATCATTTAACTTAATAATTAAATTTTTTAAATCTATATTGCTATAGGTTTAATTAATAATTTTGGTATTTACGGAAATAGTTTTAAAAAATAGATGCATTTAATATATTACATACTAAATACTACTACATAAGAATATACAATGTTAAATGACTGCAGAGGTCTTCTGAAATGCATTAAAACAATTGAATTCTAATCATGATGGCTTATGATTCCATACTGAGAACATAATTCCAGAGCCTTCTATATCAGTGTCGATAGTATTTAGAAAATAAAGTATTTAAATTTTTTCATTACATCAAAACATATATCCAAACATTCTTATGAAAACACGGAATAGAAACAAATAAAAGAATATGTTCAATTAATACGAAAGTGTTTGTATCTGAATGTGATACACAAATATTTTTCTTGATTAAGAAAGAGTGAAACGCTACCGATTGCGATAATCGCCATTATAATAAAAATCTAATAAAAAGACTCCAGAATATGTATATAAAAGTAAGTATTTATATATAAACATTGAATATAGAAACACCATATTTTTTAATTGATACTACATATAAGGATTCATTAATCTAAAGCATTTTTTTTTTTACAGATTTCTTCACTACTCGTAACTTAAGTTCCCCAGGATTGTGAAACCATTGGACAATTCGTTTCATCTATTGAACACATGGTTTAGCACTCAGACCATGACAAGTTCATTTGGTCTAAAAGGGCTCATTTTCATTTCAAATCGAATTATCGTTCCACTGTACAAGGCAAATGGATTCCAATTGCGCTTAGGTTGTTTACAATTTTCATCTAATCATGATTCCATTACTCAACAGTTGATTAGTTAAATGCAGTAGAAGTACTATCCAATATGGCTACAAATTTCATTAACGCAATTGTTGCACACCAACTAAATTTAATTGAAAGTAAATATCGGGGATAACTTAGCGCAAATGTAGCCCAAATATTTAAAGTTAGTAACGTAAATAATTGAATAACAAATTAAACAATAACTCTCTGTGTAACTAAAATGTAATAACAGATACATCTCCCTATATTGTTATATGTTCAATTAATGCTTTGGTTAGACTAAAATGCTTTACAAAAATAGTTAAATAAATAAATGCATTTAGTATATTTTAAAATCTATTTGTTTATATAAAATAAACAAAATTGACAACCAGTTGTGGGTTGGAAATCTAACATAAAACCGTTGTAAATGATTACATTTTAATTTACAATTTACAAATAATATAATAACAATGAACAATTCAGAGTATCTCAGCTATATATTGATTGAAATTCGATAGTTTCGATTATACCATGGCTTGATCTTAGGAGTGGCATACAGTCTTTCTTTTGGGAGTAATGTTAATTTTGTGACTTTCTCCAGATATTCTTCAGCACAATTAACTCTGAAATTAAAAATGGGCAAGGGTATTTTTTAACTGATAATTAGGCTGAAACGAAAAACCTAAGAGTCTTTTTTTTACAGGAAAATATTGTACGAGCAATGATAAAATCTTTAATTTAATGTATATCTACAATAACATATTGTTTTTCATAAATCAATTTTTTTTAATCACTGATATTTTATCTTATATTTATTAAATTTACAAACCGTTTATACCGTTGGTTAAAAGACGAATCAAACAGTTTTTAGAAGAGAATTGTTTATACTTAACCTCGTCTCGAACATTATTTTGGGATTAAAAAATTCTAGAATTTGTTTTTATTTTTAAGAAGCTGGAAAACTTCCTGGTTTGTTTTGCAAAATTTATTTAATTAGTATTAATAACTGCTTATTCAACTAGAAAATAGTCAATGAAAAAAGAATAAAAAAATATGGTATATTTTTAATTTGCCATTCTTATGTTAAATGAATTTTTCTAATTTGTAAAATAAGCAATTATTTTATAAATGTAGGTAAATTTTCTTTTTTTTTTTTTATTCAGGAAGAGTGCGTTCTTTTTATAAATGTAGGTAAATTTTCTTTTTTATTCTGGAAGAGTGCGTTCTTTTTATTCCTTGGGCAAAGTAGATCTAGTTGCTTCTAAGGGCTTTAGGGGTAAAACCCAATGGTCATCAACGCCATATTATATGTAGTATAATTTTGGGAAAATTTTAATAATAATTTTTACGAGTGGATTTTTATTTACCGTAGTTGTACATAGTTGTAAATGCGGTTATATTATATAATATGGATTCAGGAAAAACAAATTCATAATGATTTTGTTTTATTGGTCTCCATGGAAGTGAAAGTTGTTTGTTTCGCACACTCCACAAGAATTCAAAAGAAATTTTTATTATTGTAAGCCATATTATTTGAGATTGACTTTTAATACTCATTTAAATTGAAAGTGATCAATTTAACAAAATTTAATTCAAAAGTTAAGATATTGCTAGGAGTTTTATAAATATTTTTAACTTATTTCATATTTTTGTCATAATTGCAGTGTGTGAATTTTATGTTCAAAATTTCTATAGACCTAGTTTTTCGAAACAGACCCACGTCATGTTTTTCACTTTCTACTAAAAAAAAAATGTCACCCGTCTTGTTTGTCCAGCAAGTGAAATCCGAAAATGAATGCCACACAAATATGATTTAGCATTCACTTGGCAAAAGGAACTAAATATGACAAAAGCTGGACATCATCCATTGAGTTCCGGGCGTCAAAAAGGAAGAGATACCTGCAGACAATAAGACCTCCGTGTGTGGGAACTAGAGGGACAGGTGGTGTCCGCCGAAGAGTGGTCCAGGGTAATCCTGTTTGTCCCCCGCTAGCAGATTAGTTCAAAGCCGGGGGTCTTCTGGGGTCGTCATGTCTGGCTCCAATTAGGGATCTTCTCTAAATACCTTCAAGTCTCTACTGGCACACCTTTCGGTCCCATCAAAGGTCAGTTTTCGCTCGGTTAACTCTCTATGGGTTTCTCATAATATGTAAACAACTAAATTTTCAAAAGTTATAGAGGGAAAAAATAAATATCATATGCATAAATGACTAAATTTGTTAACATTTCTTGGTCTTATTATTCATTTCCTCATAATGTTATTATTTTTAGTTTTTCTATATACTTTATAAACTTTTTTTTTTAATTATTTATTTAATGTAATTTACTACTGTACACAATAATACAATAGGTAATATGTAGTATGTTTCATATACACTTGAAAATCTTGGGAAGGAACCACCCATTGGTGGTACTTCAAACATTAATTTAAATTAGAAGGTCCCGTGGCAATTTTCTTTTCAGACGCCTCGGAGGATTATCAGGGATTGTTAAGGATGAAAGATTAAGAATTAATGGGTTAGGATGGTTAAGGAGTTTGAAATGAAAAGATGCATATCTGTTTTGGGTCTAATCTGCAACGAATGGGATGTTAAGGCCTTTGTGAATGAGTTTATTTGTGACGTAATAAGGAGCATCAAGGATTTTACGTAGGATTTTGGATTGTAACGATTGGATGCGGGAAGAATTTGATGGTTTGGTGGAGCCCCAGAGCTCAATTCCATATGTCAAAATTGGTCTGATTATTACTTTATAAACTTAACAATTGATTTGAAATGTTCCTTATTTTTAATGTTCTGTTAATTCTAAAATGTTTGTATCTTGTTTTCTCATTTAGCTCTGACGAAGCCCTGCAAAGTGGGACGAAACTTTGGTTTATAATAAATAGTTTTATTTGACTATTTTGATACCTTTATTGACCGCTACCCGGACTATCTTCCTCCGATTTATTTCCTGATAGTTATCCCTTAATTTAAAAAAAAAGATTCTTCCATAAAAAATATCCACTAATTTAAAAATTATTATTATAGAACAACTCTTATTGTCAAATGTATTGAAACCAAAAAAATTGAAATAACGGTTTCGGACCGTGATGTAGGTTATATTGCGATAGATGAATTATCCTTACTGGATTAGTCTAAATAAACTTGATTTTGTGGAATGTGGTTCTCATCCCGGGATTGTTGATTGAAATTGACAAGGATTATCTGGAATCTTCCATAGACAATCTCTGCATAATTATATATGTATATATATTTAAAAATATTAATGTGCCTCATCATATAGCTTTAAATTCCATACTCCAATATTTAATGCTCTTTCAGACTGATAACTATACATGCAAGTAGGAGGTTCCAGTAAGTAATAGTCACTACAATCAGAAACGACCACAAATATGTAACAAAACTTTATTCATCCAGATTTATTTTTTTCAAAATAAATCAACGAATTGAAATGAAAACGAATACAAATAAAAAAAAGCGAAATCAAAAATTACTGTTATAATTTCAAGTAATATGAAGGGTCTTCCAGGAATAAATACGAGCAATAGGAATACGAGAAATATTCCTATATTTCATTATATTATATTTCTATTATTATACTAGGTATTATATTATATTCCTCCAGGGGAAATTGGGCACCCTTAATAGGGTAAAAATGTAGCGGTCAAGCTGGATTCTGACCAAAATCACCTCCTTGCACAACCGTTGGTCTAGTAATAGTGCTTTCTTACAAAGTACTGAACCTCTGACCCTCTATGGGTTGTAGTGGTATAGATTTTTTTTTTAATAGGAATATATACGAGAGTAGGGTAGGGGGGAATATTTGACCAAAAATGTAGTTCAGTGCTACTAACCTGTCCAACTTGGCCATTAAACTATGTTTTTCCCTATAACTTTGTTGAAAATTTATTTCAACTTTTGTCACAATTTATCTTCGCCTTATATATCGTCAGGATACGACGTTTTCTACATCATGAGATCTCAGTGTTGATAAAAGTGGGTACAGATATCAACTCTACTATACTATACTAAAAGGCAATGTCTTTTTGCTAAACAAGTTATCGCAATGTTGATGGATATAATCCATTACTGAGCTGTGAGATAGTTATTTTAGCTGAACTAAGACCAGTTTTTAAGGTTGCCTATGACGCGTATTAGCTTTAATGTTAAATTTAATATCGATTACTAACTATCAATCAGAATGATTGAGAAAAAATCTCCTTAGATCCTCATTGTACCAACAATATTTTTTATTATATATACATCTATATTTTAACATTTTATTCTTGTTTTAGCTCTTTTTTCTTTTGCCATTTTCAAACATTTTTCTACTTTTTCACCCTAGCCAGTTTGTGAAAATTATTTGGTTTCATAAATATTACTTTATGGAAATATTACCAGCATTTGAAATTTAAATCTATTGCATATTAATTAATATTATACACGAAATAATTTTTTTTAAAAACATATATTATTCTTAAAGCTATATAAACTAATATGTTTTTTATTGCTATCGTGGGAAAAATTTATATTTCAAATTATATTTTTTAAAACTAATTTGGAAACAAATTTTAAAAATTTACTTTACTTTTAATCCTCATGTAGGTTGTATGTAGATTGTGTTGGCAATTTAGTTTTTCCTTTATCCACGATTCAACACTTCATCTCATTTCATAGTCAAGACATAATGAGATTTTTCTGGTTTATAGTTGTTAATTTAAAAATGAATCCCTCGGAAAGTAACAGAAAACAGATTGTTAAAAATTTAATATGGATTATATTAAAGTACAATACCGATTATAGATATAAACACCGGTTCGATCGGTAAACGTCCGTGGGGTAGACCGAAACGTAGATGAGAGAATTGCGTTAAAATTGATTTAGTAAAATTGGGTCTGGAAGGGCGTCACTGAAATCAGAGAGTATGTGCAGTGTATGTAGAGAGCGATTAGTAGTATGGGTATCGTACCTTCGGGTTCATTATACCTTTTTTATTATTATTATCGATTATAGATTAAAGTAATTTGAAGGATATATTTAATATCTTTTTTCAAAAACAAAAAAAATATTATTAATAATTATCAAAAATAATTTTCTATTGTATTTATTTCATGTCTAAAACAACAACAAGGCTATCAAACTAAAATTAATAAATAATTCAATTAATTCATCATAAAATTAATAACTCAAGAACCAAGAAAAGAAAACTCCTGGTTGATTTCAGTGTAGGATAAATCCACCCCAATTGAAAATAATATAAAATATCTATTCTTTTGCTTTCCTGTAATATCAAAAAGTAACTGTCCTAGCGTTTCAACAAGTTATATTTTACTGTTGTTTATATATATATATAAAAAAAAAAGAAATACAGTATTAAATGCATTTACTCTGAACCGCATTACTTAGCAATAACAGTAATAAACGACATTTGGACACCCTTGCGAAATCCATTCTCACGGCCCAATATAAACGGAGGGAACATAAGGGAATGGTCTCGATATTTGGCAACAATAAATCTGGACGTTTCTGTTGGAGCAGCTGATGCTGAGCAAATAGGGAAATTATTGCGGTCTCGGTGGTGAGATCCCCTCAGTGTCTGTTAGCATTAATGTAAACTCCAATCATATTTCACTGGCCACATTAACAGGACAAAGGATAGGCCACCTCAGGCGGCAGTTAAGAAGCTGTGTCAACAATCCTCTGGGAAATAATAGATGTAACAGGGATCAGAGGGAAGGATGACAGATGCACCTACATATGTAGCCAGGTGCACAATGGCACAATGGAATATTGTGACAACTACAGTCACCAACACTCCACGCTCTTAGGCTAATCTTATTATTTCTATAAATAACAATGCTAAGCTGATGTCGATGACGATCTGTGCTGAAGGTGGAGTGTCAACGGTCTTCGATCAACGGTGAGAAACATGTGTAGTTTGAGTTTGTGTCACTAGTGTTTAGATTGACTGTGGTGTGAAATCCTAATTGCAGCCTGGAGCAGAAACGATGTGGCGTTTGAGGCCATTGGATTGTTCAATTGCTATGATATATTCTGGATTTTAAATTAAGTGTAACAACATAGTAAAACCTTAAGCATAATTATAAGTTTCTGATATTTCTGTTTGTCTTGAGAATAATTTTTATACTATTCTAATTTTATTCATCAATAATGAAGTATTAATAATTGATCTTAGATTGGTATGAGGGGAAGATGGTCGGCGCTGCGGGCAACTGAGATACAAGACGCTTCCACCTGAATTTTAGCCCTTCGTCAGGGCTGGAAAACAAAACGAGATAGGAATCTTAATTTAGAGAAATGTAAAAATAAAAGTAAAATAATGATAAAAAACTAACATTAAATTAAGTAGATATTAGTTCATAATAATAGAAGATTATATATAATATTGTAGAGGTAAGAATAATACAAAATGAAAAAAAAAAATTACCTTATTTATTAAATTGCCAATCCATTACAAAAGACTGATTGATCTACATGACTATTGTAAGGCCTATCTGGACATAGGGAGTTGAGCTTTGGGACTCCACTAAACCATCAAATTCCTCCCGAATCCAGTCCTTACTGTCCAAAATCCTTCGTAAAATCCTTAACGCTCCTTACTTTGTCACAAATCAAGCCATCCATCATGACCTCAATGTCCCATAGGTTGCCGATTTTGCCAAAACCAGATACCATTCCTTCCATGGAAAACTTCCCAACCACCCAAATCCACTTATTTCTAACCTGGCTTCTCCTTCATTACCTAATAATCCTCCTATGCATCTGAAAAGAAGATGGCCTCGGGATCTTCTCCTCTAGAAATGCTATTGGAGTTCTCCATTGAGAACCCATTGGTAGATTCTCCACATGTTTGTATCATGTCACTATCTCACCTACAGCAAATTTACTTGTTGTATATTTCTTATACAGTTGTAAATAACAATAAATAAATGATTAAAAAAAAAAAAAACCTTATTTATTAATGGAAGAAGGTTTTCTTATTATACTAATTTTTTGACATATATTTTTCCTTTTTATTATTTTTATTTGTCAACGCTTCGAAGTATTTCTCCATTATATGGATTGCAATACCTTTTCTTTAATTTCCTTGTCAATTATCCTTAGAATTATATCTTTTTCCCTAGTTATACATGAAAAATCTTACCTTAACTGTCAGCATCATCAAATATCTTTGGATTCATATAAATGATTCTATTGTTTTGTCAATAAAAATATATGTGATAATGTATACAGCTGAAGTAAGAACATTTTGTAGAGCATAATTTAAACATGGTATGGATAGTTGCTAAGGAAATTAAAAAATATATATTGCTTGAGGATAGAGAAAAGACTCAAAAATGTCGACAAATGAAAGGGAAATAAAGATAATGAAAAGAAAGAAGAATTTTAATAACGTTTTATTATTCACATGGGGTGGACCCAATTACTGTTTAAATAAACACATAATGAACTTGACAACACAGGAACATTTTTTCTAATGTTGATATACCCACTTACAAATCATGGTTTTTATAACAAATTAAAATTCTACGTCTAAAAATTATTCCAACTTAAAACTGTCAAAACTTAATTTTACTAATTAAAAACATCAACGTTTTCTATAAAAAAACCTTCCTTAACTGGTGTTGTTCCTAATATATCATAGTAATTTTCCTCTCAAAGTTTTATATAAGTGGATATATTTACTTTTTATAGAATAATCTTCAATTATTAATTTCCGTATTTTAGATTGGAGGTTTTCGCCAATCCAAACTCATATTCTAAAATTATTCTGTTCCTCATTCTGAAATGCCTGAACAGCTTAATTGAAATTTCAGGGACATAAAGCGGGTCGCTGGCAAATTTGTAAGGAAATATACATGCAGCCAAAATGTAATCGAATGAATTATTACTGTTTGGATTTTTCAAATTCGATTAAAAGCGACTTTTTATTCAGAGCTTTTTATTCAGTATTAAATTAACGAAACTATTTTTGATGACAATTAATTGCATAGCCAAAAAGAGTGTAATTCGTTTAGGTATGGATTATAGATTATAGGTATTAAACTTATATAAAGGTATTAAGGATTTATTAAGCTAACGGCTTAACAAAAAATCAATTATTTAATGAGATCCCGTCAATGTTTTTAAATATTTCCAGGTTAAAAGTATTTTTTCATTTGAGGTTTTACATATGAAGGGCAACTACTCATTACTTTTTTCTATTTTTGATTTCGTAACAGCATAAGTTAGGGTGTAACACATACATTATTATTTTTTATCTAGAGCAGTCGATTTTATCATACATTTTTATGTCTTGATTAAATGATTAAGTTCATTAGTTCACAGCTCATAATGATGAATATAAAAATTACATTTTTATTATCCTGAAATTCGGCAGTATTCGACTTTTTGTAAATAATAACATATTTTAGCCTGTGTCAGTTATTTTATGAGATGTTCGTGTTATGTGTCGCATTAATCATAATTAATTATAAATGATTAATTAAAACATATATACAGTTGACAGTCTCGTCACACTCATCTAATTTTTTTTTCAAAATGACGGAGTTATTTAATTATGGAAGTAATAACAATATTTCATGCAATATGTCTACTTTAGCAAGCAGAAAATTCATTTTTTATTTATGAAACATTAGGAAATATTCTAATTAATTAAATGGAATTGGTATAAAACACGTTTTCATGTTTTTAAAATACTTATGTAATAGCAAAATGTGACTTAATTAAGTGAATATTGGCACTATACTAAATAACTTACTAATTAAAATATTATACTGATCATTAATTCATTTTTTCTCAAGCTTTATATTTCGTTTGTATTGTTCAGGGAAGTCAAATTGGGGTTGTCCATCAGCTTGGCGCATTCTCTGGCACATGGGTAAAGTGTTACTTAAATTTAAATTATTAATTAATGTTTCTAGTCGATATAGGAATAGTAAAGAAATTTTCTTTATTTAACTTCATCTGAAAAAATGAAAAAGGACGTTTAAATAACCATTAACGATCTGGTTTATAGGAAACGATGTATTAAAATAAATATAACAAAATAAAAAATGTTTTTATTTTTTTTTATAAATTATTAATGATAAACTATTCTCCAGCTAGATATATTTATAATCTGGATGGAATGAGAACAAAATTGTTGTTTTCCCGTGTTTGAAAATCCATTTTCATGATTGTTGGATTTCCATACTTAAGACATTAAACTACATTTTACTACATCAAATTTCTAAAAAAAAATCTATAAATATTTATATCACCATGTTCCCTCTCTTTAAAAAAAATATTATTACCAAAAAGCTGTATTTGTAAATGTTTGTATATCAAATCAGTATTAAACCTAAAATACCAATTTGAGTAAATTTTACTCACCTGGTGTAAAAACGATATTTACAAATAGGGTTCAGTCAACAAAACTACACTCTACTTTTAAAAAGGATATCACTATCCATTAATGCGTTAAGGTTGGAAAGATTACACCTGTAATGATTTTGTACTTTGAATTATATACATTTCCCAAGGAGAAAACGATTAATTTTTACTAATGATTAGTATTAACACTAAATTTAAGTAAATGATATTTACTAAAAAAGTAATACTTCTCATTACATAATGTATAGTAAATGTTAATCTTTTTAATAATTCGCTTTTTTGCAGTGGTGATAAGAAATATTTTAATTTTTTTTTTAAGATAAAAAATCTGTAGTTGGATTCATAACATTAAACTATAAATTGTCGTTTAAATGAAATAAATGTTATCCAATTTTAGTCTCAAAATAAATTTATATTTCTTCGTTCGACGTTTCGGCCAATTCAGCCATCCTCAAGGCCAATCTTAATATAATTTTAGAAGTACATCAATTTAAAAAAAAACTTTATGCAAGAAATTCTGCCCATTCCACAATTACTCTATTTTGTCAATTCAATTTATTAAATTAATAATTCAAACATTTAATCACAATTTATTCCCACTATTATAATTTATCATTATATTGTCTTTCAGAATTGTGTTTATGATATTTGGAAGTCACTTGTTTAATATAAGAATGATTTAAGTTCTCAAGCCTTTTTGCAACTAGAGTGAATAAAATTCAACCATAATTAGTATTAACCTATTTACAGAGAAGATTTACAAAATTCTAATGTTAATTAACAACTGATCCATCTCACTGAAAATAATATTAGTTGGAATGTATTAAATAAATTTTTCTGTTAACACGATAACTTTCTCTATACAAAAGGTTTTAGTATTTTAAAAATTTATTCTTGGACAATTTGGGAATAAATAAATGGTTGAGGACAGAGTTTAAATTTAGTATACGGTTTTATTTTTATATTTCTGTCATACTTCTGAAAAATAAAAATTGGAGTATTTTGCCATGAGAAATATTGTCGAAAGATCTTTTCTGAAAATGGATAAAATTGGAGTTATTTATTAATTTTGTCAAAAGAAATGTTCAACTATGTCATTGATTAATTATATTACAAACTAAAGTAAAAAGAAAAAATAATGGAATATTTACATAATACAAATTAGATGAATAATTGAATATGATCAGTGAATCGTTCCTAATTATGACGTGTTATTCAAGACATTTTAATTTGCAGTTTAATTACAGTCCTTATGTTCTCAAAATACTTTCAAATGCATTTAGATGTAAATCATATTGAAATTAAGGAGAATAAATGAAAAATATATTGACTAATTATGATCAAATTATCACTCATTTCATCCGAAAATTGCATACTGTCATTGTTTCATTGAAAAAATATTAATTCCATATAATGGCCATTTCCCGTAAAATAATATTGAATGCAGGAAACATTTAAGAATTTCATTGAAATTTGTTTCTCAAGGGCATCATCCTGTCGTGATTAAAAAAAACATAAGCTGTTTTATAATTTTATTAACAATTAACAACGGTTTTGTACAATGATTTCTTTACTTATTTGGTCAACAAAAATCAAATTATTTTTCGACTGATAAGAGATGAGCTAAATGGAAGACGTGTGTAGAAATGTGATATTTTTGCGTGTGTATCTTGATATTTTTCGGATTTCTGGAATATAGTGCATACCTACCGGATAAATGAACGGAGTATAGTCATTTTTACTTATTTTAACTTTTCCTTTCAATTCTGTTGGTATCAAGTAAAATTGTTTTTGGTGCAAATTTTATGATTTTAAGGTCAAGGCCAAGCTCTCCTGCCCTTTGTACATTTTAAGATCAATCCCACTGACGATAAGATTATTATTTTAATTCAAAGCTAAGTTTCTCTTGTTTTCTATATATATTTTTTAACCCTTGCTAATTTCTCGTGCCTATTTGCCTCATTCTGGATAGATTCATGCGACCAAGAGCAAAGTTGATCAGATTCTCTATTATTTGCTCTAGAATACCTCTGATGCACTCCATTATTATTACTAACAGTTTCTTTATAAACAATGGTATACTCATAAAAATCTACTATTTATTAACTTTTTTTCCATCCGACAGGACAGTCAGTTTTATTCTTAATGTGATTGCAAACATGACATAAAAATCCATAACCGATGTACGAAATTTTCAAGAAATATATTCTTATAGATATGTTTATTACAGTAAATAAGAAAAAAAAAAGACAAGTACTGAGTTCCATTATTTTGTTGGTAAAATACATACGATTTTAAGATATTGGAAATAATTTAGATTTCGGGGCGTTGTCACTATCTGTGACAGCGGAGCATCCCAGCATAGCTCGCCCACCCCTGGGATAATTGCATTTTTCTGTTCTCTTGGAATAAACGAATAATGCTTGTTATCGGAATGGAAAAAAAAAGAATTGAAAACACAGAAAAAATGCGCAAATTAAAAAAAAAAATGAACACTTTTTGCATATATATCGTCTGTATGAAATGAAAATGATGTAACCTTCCCCACTTTAGAATTGAGTAATTAACCAATTTTTTGACAGTTTCGATCCCACCCCCTTAAAAGGTTTTTTTCTCTGCTCTTCTTTGCTCAAATACAGGCCTCTGAATATTTTATTTCTGCCCAAATTTATATTTATTCTGTAGTAAATTGGGTGGCAATCATGCTATTATAAATAGAAATGTTAAACTAAATTTTGTTAGTAAAATAAACCATAGTAATATTATCAGTTCTAGAGTTAATTACTATGCAAAATCATGTTTAAAAATTTATTAATTTCTTTGGATTGTTACTATTGAACAATTAGGAATTCAGTTCATACCATAGGAGTATTCATGATGTGGTAGATATAAAACGTTTTGACATGCTATATGCTATAAGTATAAGATTGTGGGCAGTGTATTTAAATTTCATGTTATATGTTAATTGCAAAGAAGTTCCTAGTGAATTTTCTGGGCAACTATCCAAAATTTCACATTTATTTTTTTTTTATTTTGTTTGATTTTTTTTTTGTCTGAGGCTGTGGCCAATTATTTTACATTGATATTGTACGTATCGTAAATTTCAAATTACTGTTTATTTTTATTTTCTATTTTTTTTTTTCAAAGTGCGATACATACTAATGCACTTAGGTTTCTGGTTGAATTTCCAATACATTTTCTAACGAAGAATACGCGAGGTTATAAAACAGAACTCCGTCTTTGGTCGAACTTTCTTTCTGAACGTGTTTGTGTGTAAATGATTTTGGACTTTGTGGATCTCTGAATTTCTATTTATAAAATGAAAAATCCTATTATTAGTTCAAACAGTCTAATTTTTTTTTAAATTTTAGGATAGCTTAATGCCTAGTAAAACTACTTTGGGGAATCTCAGGAAATATATGCAGTGAATTGGGATTTGAAAAAGGAATTAAGTAATACATTTAATTTATTACTATTATTTTTCCTCTTGCCCTACAGTATCCCTTAATAATACCCCACTTATTCCTGTCGAACAGATCCATTACTTAGGACTATATCTCGACAAACGACTGACATGGAATCCTCATACAAGACTAAAAAGACAAGAAACTGCTCGTAGATTCCGACTATTGCAAAATTTACTAGACAAACGGTCTAAATTGCCAATCTATTACAAAATACTGATCTACATGACTATTATAAGGCCTATCTGGACGTACGGAGTTGAGCTTTGGAGCTCCACTAAACCATCAAATTCCTCCAGAATCCAATCCTTACAGTCCAAAATCCTTCGTAAAATCCTTAATGCTCCTTACTTTGTCACAAATCAACTCATCCATCAGGACCTCAATGTTCCATATGTTGCCGATTTGGCCAGAACCAGATACCATTCCTTCCATAACTAACTTCTCAACCACCCAAATCCACTTGTTTCTAACCTGGATTCTCCTTCATTACCTAATAATCCTCCTAGGGGTCTGAAAAGAAGATGGCCACGAGATATTCTCCTCTAGAAATGTTATTGGAGTTCTATCAGTGGGTAGATTCTCCACATGTTTGTATCATGTCACTATGTCACCTACAGCAAATTTACTTGTTGTTTATATGTGTATACAGTTGTAAATAACAATAAAAAAAAAACTATTATTTTTATCTATTACATTATCAGATTTTTTAAAAAATTCAAAACAAAACACGAACTAGAAGCTGTTATATTGCGTGACGTCATTCTCCATTTAGCAGACCCTCAACCATGTTAAATAATATATTGTTTAAACAAGCTAAAAGAAGGAAATATTACTACATTAAACGCACTTTAACATGGTAAACTCAATATCATAAATGCTTCTATTATAAGCAATTTATTAAACTTATAGATGATAAAGAGGAAGACCGCATTCCACAATGTTCAAGATATAAATGCGTCAATCAAGCACTATTTTGTTTTAATTTATAACCTAAAGGAAAGATCACAATTCAAAAATATTTTATTTATTCAAACTTTTGTATTTTTATTGTCTTTGTATTTACTTTGATCATATCAATTTGATATTCTGTTTCATATACATCCCAATTTTTTTTTAATTTATTTATTTAACTGTAGATGTATTAGGAACTAAAAAAAAAAATTAAAGTTATACAATATCAAAGATTTTGGCTGCCAAACGTTTGTTTTTTTATATGTTCTGCCCTATATATATTTAAGGAAACAATTATAAGAGCTACTTCTCTACCCTTTACTGACTGGCCTCTTACTAATTATAATTATTACTAATTATTATTTTAATTTTTATTCCATCATTATTATTTATTTATTTTTGAAATTTACAACTGATCCATCATTATTAATGTTAAGAATCGTTAGAGGTAATTATAAGCCCATTTAGCCAACCATTAAAAATTTTATTAATTGCTAAATTAAATTTTATTATGTAATATTTAACAATTAAAACTTCATTTAATGCTCTTCAAGAAGATCTAGAAAAAATAAGCTCAATAACTTAATTTTAATTATTGAAAAATTCCTAGCATATGGTAGAACATTATGGTAAATTATGTGAAAGAATTGGATGGTTTTCTTTTTATTGACTGTACCAATCTGATTTATTGAGGAAAATGTAATAAATCCACGTAATTTGATGTAACTGAATCTGATTAACAATATTCCTAAATCCCTTGATGGCTTGACGTATATGGATGATGGAATTATTCTTCGTTATTTAACAGTTTCTTATCTAGAAAACAAAATAATTATTTATCAGCGTTGTCCTTCTCCAAATCATTAATTTTAAAAATTCAAAGTACAGCCTAGTGTTAAAGGGCGGAAATTTGTATAGGCTTTTAGAACTGTATACATTATTAAAAAGTTTAGGATAATTTCGCAGAGTTTTTAAGCTAATCATGTTGCAAAAAAAAAAAAAAAAGAAGAAGAAAACAATCTTTCCTTATGTAAATGTTGATAAGGCTTCGCGGTTCGCATATGCAAGAGTTTATTGTATAACATTCCTTGTTTCCCGATGTATCAGGGAAACATTATCATTCGGCTTTATATTAAAATGAAAATATGAAGAAAACACCTCAAATATTTTATTCATGCGGTCACCGTTTCCCATGGATGAAAAAATCGTGACTTTTTTCCTGTTTTGTCTTATAATTTGCATCCGCCCCATGTACATGACGTTGCAGATGCGTAAGTAGTACATTATCTGATGATATATAGGATAATTCTACCATCATTGTTTTTTCTTTTTACAAGGAAGCGGCAATTTATTAAAGCAACGGTGCAGTGAGTGTAAATTCATGCAATTAAGATCTGAAAACATGTTATGATTGTCTAGAAAGTAGGTGGCAGTATGACGTTGTGCTGCGAGCTCCAGGCGTTCTACTGATTAATAATTACATTAGTAATACCATTAATAATATTTAAAAAAATGTAAATATTTGTTTGGTAAAACTTAATTTCGATTTAATTTATGTACAATTCGGTTCAAATGAAGCGATCACCCTTTTGTCATTGCGTAGTTGATGGTCAATAATGGATTATGCAATAATTAATTGTAATAAAAAAATGAGTATTTAATCCTGTAGTAGTTTTCACCAACAATTTTTCTTAATCAATTAATTCTAATTAAATTCAACTACCACGTTTTAATTAATTTTAAACATCAAATGTATGGCATCGCTTTTCGGCGTTGGTAGCTACACGTACTATGTCTTTCTAGAGACATTTTTGCCTGAATAATTATCTGATAAACAAATTGCATTGAATATATTCAATTCCGATATAAATATTATATTTCACCATACTCTAATTTTATAAAACTATGCTAGAAGAAATGGATAAATAAAACATCCCAAAATATGATAATTTGAGTTCACTAATACTAAAATCACTAACTTCAAAACAATCAAGTATAAATAATATCTTTAAAAAAATCTTAGATTTAATATTATTAATGGCATAAAATATTTGCATTCTAGGCAATAGGTATAAAAACATTCAAACTTTTTTAACATAGTTGTGCCTTTCAATGCACTGGCCTCCAGTTTATTGACTTCATCCTGAGTTTAAGATTTTTTTTTTAATCAATAATTATCGCTTTGAAAATCTGTACGGCCTAGGGGTTCAATACTTTGTAATAAAGTACTATTTCTTGAACAACGGTTTACAAGAAGGCGATTTGTTCATGAATATGCTCAACCACTAAATTTTTCCCCAATTGAGGGTTCTCACTTTATAGTGGTTGGGTGGACCCCTGAGGTCTACCGAATTCGCAGGAATGGCTCACAACTACAATAACAGAATAAATAATTATTTGCCACAGCTGGATTTGGATCCGGGTCTTTGGAATGATTAGCATAGCGCCTTTTATTTGATGAGCTACGCCGCTCACCAATTATTATTATACTATTAATATATAATTGAAGACTTTTCTATTAAAAGTTAATAAATATATCCACTTCAAAAATCTAATTTTTTTTTTAAAATTAAAATTAGACACTAAAAACGTATTCACTTTATTTACAAATTTAAATTTTTCCATGTCAAATAACTGCTAAAAATCAAGATTTTCAGTAAAAAATAAGCTTATCCATATGAGAATATCAAAATAATTTTTAAATAATAACTTTACAAAAGTGGATATATCGGTTTTTAATAGTCAACTCCTAAATTATTGCTAGTAAACTTTAGTAAAGCTTTTATGACACTGTACTTATCGTTCTGTGTTCTGTTGTCTATTTTATGATAAACACGAAAAACATTTTGAGGTCTGGCAATAATGATTAAAGGTATCTGCCTAAAATTGGGAAAGTAGGTTAAATATCAATATTTCTTTTTTTTTTGTGGTAAATCCGAAAGGAGGGAACTATAAACGGGTTCCACTGATTGGACTAAAACTGATACAAAAAAGCAACAACCCGGGAACAAACCCATTCCATATAACGATAGGACCAAGGATAAAACTTGCGCCGAATCGAAATGACTCCCCCCCCCCCTCCCGCTTATCGTTTTGACTTTTTATTCGAGATAAAAGTGTGTCAGTGAGATTTGTCCGAGCCCATTTGATAGGTTGGCTTGGAAACCTGTTTATCAAACTGTTTGACAGCTTTCAACATAAAACTTTGCCTTGATAAATGCGCATATTAAACAGCCTCAGCTTTGCCGCCTGCCAATACTCCCCAGGCAGATGGAATAGTAAACAATAATTAAAGAGGAACTTGCACATTATCCCACCGCCTACATATTATATTTAAATAAATAAGAAGAGTATGTATAAATATTTACTTAATATCTATTGATTATTACTTCACCGAATGTAATTAATTGCTGGAAGATGGGCAGAAAAAAAAATTTATGAATC
The DNA here is from genome assembly GCF_000696795.3 of Halyomorpha halys. Taxonomy (NCBI): domain Eukaryota; kingdom Metazoa; phylum Arthropoda; class Insecta; order Hemiptera; family Pentatomidae; genus Halyomorpha; species Halyomorpha halys. The sequence goes on along the minus strand of NW_027115641.1, from coordinate 97,324 downwards.
GCCAACGTATCGTCCCACTTTGCATGGTTTCATCAAGGCTAACTGAAAATAATATGCAAATATTGTAACTATAATAATACTACAAGAACATGCCTAGTAAGTTAAATAAAAACAAAACACAAATAAAACGGATTGAACTAAAATAATACAAATATAAACTAACAGAATAATTATAATAAAGAGAAGAAATTAAAATAACGGAATATAAGTATAAATTAACTGACAGGTCATTAATAACAAGTACAGAAATGGATGATAGAATTGAAAATGTACCACAGCAGTAATAATTAATGAATTATATATTTTTTTCATTTTCCCTTTACTCATTTAAAAAATTACATCCAATATGGTCCGACCAGGGCCCTGTTTCATAATAAAGTACAAATTAATAATATTAGTCTTGTAGATTTATCTCAATTCAATTACACAGACTTGTAGAATAGTTACTTGTACTTTAGTACTTTTTAACTCCTGTAATATCACTAATAGTCATACCTATGATGAAAAAAAAAAGTATTAGTATTATTACCACACTACTTCACTTGTACTATGAACTAATACTATTAGCTTTCATTATGAAACAGGGCCCAGATGACATCTTTCGGTTGGTGCCAAAATAACACATAAAGATGATAGACATACGTGAAATGTAAATATTAATATTTTGACGACTAGAGCGTTGTGGAGGCATTACAATTTTTAAGCTAAATAAGTACAAAATGAATTGATCTTAAGTGATACAACTAATAATTTGATTAACAACTACTAAAATGAAAATAAAGTACAAAATAAAAATAAAATAATAATTATTTTAAAAAATTAAAATACATTAAATAATCAATAATACTAACAAAAATAACTGAAAGGATTTTGAAGTGAATAATAAAGCTGCAAATGTACAATTAGTGAATTAATATAATAATGAGAATGAAACAAGATGATACAGAAAATGGTAAAAATAAGGATCTAATTATAGCTAAATAAATAACTTGCTAAACTTGCGCGATGTGGAGCAAGACTCAATAAATATATTTTAACTCGTATAAATATATTTTTTATTTTGGCAGAACATCTGAGAACTTGATAAGTCAATCGAGAAGTTGAGAAGTCAATACCAAAGGCCCAATCGCTCCGGGATCGCTTACTCCGCTTTAACTGAGATTTTACATTTATATCGCTAACATTTCAAGAAGCCCCAAATTTAGTAGGAAAAGTCCGAAATTTATAAATAATAAAGTATATATAACTTTATCAAACGATTTTATTTAGTTTAACTGCCTGTTTTCGATTTTTAACACAATCAGATTAACTAGTTATGCTGAAATTTTGTACAAATTTGTAAACCTCAGACAACAATGCAATTTTTTTATTCAGTTTGTCTGATAGTGGATAAGCACTTTAGAAGGACGCAGAGAATTTTTCATACAAGTTTAGGAACAATTCCTTAGCTAATTATTTTAGAATATATTATTAATATAGTATTTTAGAATAATGCGGCTGATTTGGACAAAACTAAGGCATTAGCAGCACTTGTCAGGGATGCTATGGTACGTGGGGAGATAACGATTTTTTGAAAGAACCATAAAAAGTCTTTATACATCTTCAAAACTAATATGGAGAAACAAAATAAATATATCAAGGATTAATTAATTTTTTTTTAAATCCTTTGCTTACTTCAATTCTTCTACACATTTACAGCGGTGGAACCTATTAAACAGTGGAGCTATATCACAATCGATGTTACTTTACTGTTTTATGTGAAAAACGAAATAAAACAAACAGTTATCAATCAGATTGAACCAAGACATTGCTAAAATTTGTAGTATAGTTAATAACAGGCACGTGACGTTATCAAGGGTACAATGAGACAGTTAGAAGGGATTTTTTTTTTTCATTTTTCACCGAGAATGGAAACATGCCCTTTCTTAAGCGCCCTGGCGATCTCTCAGTTATGCATCACGCAGGGAATTTCAACTGTATTAATTTTTACAGCTCTTCAAAAAATGCCTTTTTTGAGTTCTAATAAAAATCCGAAACAAATTACTCTCTGTTCTTTCTTCTACTTTCGTTGCGAAGTCGCATGTGATGTAGGGAAACTTAAAATTCTGCAATTTTCACGAAAAATGATTTAGTTGTTCATTAGGGCTTTAGGGCGTAAAATCCAATGGTCATCAATGCCCTAAAATTTCCTATTTTCCTAAATTTAAATTTAATATTTCAATCTTGTACATTAGGTTTTTCCTTCTTAAGAAATTTAATACCTATTAACTACATGTAAGAAATGTAAAACTGATTTTTTTTTCTTCTAGTTTCCATAGTTTATAGAATTATTGTTTTTATCTGCATTACCATTTTCTAATAAACGTAAGTGTGTGAGGACACAAATAATTTCCATCAGAAGACATGTCTTGTAATGTTCATAAACATAAAATGCTTTCAGCGGACATAATTTGCAATGTTGATAGTGGTTAAGTAGTATTATAAATAATTAAAATATAAAACTCTGTAGTATGATCAATAATAATATATGCAATAATGCATATAGCCTACAAGCTCTATGCATGATTTTATTTTAACATTACCCATTTTTATTGTACACCACCTTTTTGTACACCACATTGTTAGGTTCAAGTCACTCGAGGCGGAATCATACATATACGAACAAACTATCGTATCGTTGGATACTACGACATTGATTAGGACAGAGAGGGTTGCTAAGGTAACAAGATACAGAGGAGTCAATGAGGACCAGAGGAGAGAGAGCATTGGGCCAATATCTGGCGAACCAATATTGACACTGGCCCTCTCCTCAAATACTTATTAAAAGATTAGGGACTGATTCATCTATCGACCCTCTGTCATCTCCTGTCACCACTGGCCACTGGTAGCTATCTTATGCCGAAGGCCTCATCAACTCTCTTCCAAAAAATAATAATGAAGAGGAATTTTTCATTTCTATCGTAAATAAGAGAGGACGTTTAGGTATACTGAATGGAATTCGTGATACAGATATTTTTTTCTCTTTTCTATACATTTATCTTCATAAAGCTGTCAAGAAATGTAAATTTAATAAAAAATTGTAAATATGATAAGTAAATAGAAATCTTAATTCAATTCCATGAATCAATGAATATTAAAACATTCCACGATATCGATTATACGATATACGTTTTGAAAACGATAGTTGTCTCATACTTAAACTATAGGAAATAAAGTATATAAAAAGTTTTTTTGGACACGAAGAAACAGTGGAGGAATGATTTTACTAGAAATGTATTGTGGTTCCATAACAGACCAGCATTCGTTTGCCTATGTGTATGTGAGTATAACTTTTTTCATGCAACACGTTAATCTGAATATTTTTAATTGAAAATTTGCAATTTTTTTTTGTGACTACTTATTAGTCCGTGTGTATAATCCATATCGTACATGAGTATTTCAATCGTCTTCAGAATATCACTTTAATTAAATTTAACTCTTTTTAATTTCTCCATCTTTATGCTTTCGAAATTTTCTGCGAAATATTTTATTTATCGGTCCCATAAGAGGTTGTTTAATGCAAGGGGCCGTTATTTTGAAATAGATTTAGAAAACAAGGTACAATTTGAAAATTCTAAAAGTAACGCTCCAGACTATCATACAGCAATAAATAACTAACCAGACTGAAAAATATAATATCAGTAAAATAGTTTGTATCGACTAATCACATTTTACTTCAAAAACTACGTTAATTGATTGCAAAACGTAGAACTGTTTCAGAGTTACTGTTTCTATTTGCTAAGTCTATTTTAGATATTCCAACTCTAGTCTACATTTACTTGGCCTAATCATTATCCAGAAAAGAAGTGATGACATGAGAATAGACCAACAAATAATTCAGCAATGTACTCTCTGATTGCATGTTATGAGTTTTATTAATTTACTTTTTAGATATTTAGTATTAATATGGTTTTTAGCATTGATATATTTATTAATAATTAATATAGTCAGTAAGTTTAAATTAATAAGTGTTATCATGCCCCTCTGATACAATGGATTCTTTTTAAGCACTCAAGGTTTTATCACTTTGTTGGAACATATGGTTTTCAATTCTAATATATATTTGTTTTTAGCCAATTCTAGTTTTGCCTGAATTAGCGAAAGACTTACCACTTAGTTGTTGTTTGTTTTGGCTGGTCATCAACGCCATTAATTTCTTATTTAATTTTGCTTACTTTAGTTACTTTATTTTTAATTTACTTTAGTATTATTATTATTTTCTTCTGTATAATATTATATCTATGACAATAAACGTTTTAATTTTAAATACTGAAACTCTAATTTTATTGTTTTATCATTGCCCCTAAGGCTTTTTGAAATATTCGAGTTTAATCCTACGCGACAAGAAATATGAACATTCAGATATTGCTAATTTTCAAATTATTGTTACAACATCGACATTTTGGAGGCGTTCGGACTTAGGTAGGAGTGAGTGAGCCTCGTGTGGCCTATTCTGAGCCAAGTCAGTACGACCTCTTCTGTACGACTGGGAGATAATAACTTTTACTTAATAATTTTTAGTTTACTCCTTGGGCTTTCGTCCCACAAAGATTTCCATCTATCTTTGATTTTCTTTTCGTTGTGTTTGCTCATTTCCGATGGGAGTTAAAATTGATTTACCCCGTACCGAGAGCGCGAGTCCTTTCCTTGTAGCTCGATCAGCCAGTTCATTCCTTGTGAATTTTAAGTGATTTGGGACCCATATAAATATAATTGACATGCTCTGATTTTGTAGAGCGTTCAGGTAGAAATGGTTGCAGGAAATTTTCAAGTGTTATTCATACATAATATCTAAACGAGTCTGTAATTATTCTTATATTGTTGTCTATGACCCACATGCAGATGTGAAGTGCTACTGCTCTTGCATTGAGTTCGGCAGTGAATATGTTGCATAGTTTGCGGAGCTTAATTTTGTACATTGAAAAATTGCTTACGAAGGATGATTAGTCTGTTATAGATCCGTCTTTGTAAATTATAAGCGATTAAGGCACATTTTGAAAAAGATGAGAAAAGTGGGCTTAATATTCAGCTGGTATTGTTTGGGTAAATAAGACCGCTTAGTTATGTACCCATTTTGGAGGTTCCGTTTTTGGGACATCCAGCAGTAATTTAATAATAGCTTTAACTCCTATACAACTTTTTTTTTCGAAACTCTTGCAACCCACCACTTGTTAGTACTGTATAAGTAATAATTCCTACTTAATTTTTACATCAGCTTCTATTGTTCCGGAATAAAGTTAAATTTTAAATAGCAGTACGCCATGATATAACAAAGTGAGCTAAAAAATTAAACCACTACTAATTTCGAAGGCTATATGAAGAGGCTACGATGATAAGAAGTGGCTGGGAGAGGGGGGGGGGAGTATCGGGAGGGTAGAGAGTGGTGATTGAAGCCGGAGCAGGGACTGTTTGCCGAGCTCTCGTGTCGGTGTAGCCCCAACAGTACATATTACACCCTACACTCTGATTAATATTCCCCGGCAGCCCTATATCTCTCTACTCTAGGGTTATAGGGCTGTCCTTGTCTCTCTAAGGGAGAGGGGAAACTGTTGCTACTGGCTCGTTATTAGAAGTAGTTAAATGTTAAAAGAATATATATATATAAACATTAATGATTGCATTATGGAATAAGCAACAGATTATTTAACGTATATTTTATTCACCATCCTACTTTAAGGATTTTTTTTTTTATATTTATTTATTGCTATTTACAACTGTACATTATAATACATCTAGTAAATCTGATCTAAGTTAAATTGGAGTGTTACAGGCGTGTAGAGAAACTACCCATTGGTAGCACTCTAATGACATTTTACATTAGCTGGTCTCGTGGCCATCTTCTTTTATGGTGCCTCGGAGGATTGTCAGGAATGGAAGGGGATGCAAGGTTAGAAACTAGGGGGTTTGAGTGGTTAGGGAGTTTATAATGGAAGGAGTTATATCTGGTTCGGGTTAGATCGACTTTAAGGATGGAAATTAATATTCGCATAATTCAGAACATACATTTTTATATTATTCACTGTGGCAATATTTTCCCGTTTTTCCAAGTGCTTTTCGATAGATAGATTAACTAACTCATAGTTTATTAATTTCCAGAACTTTTAATGATATCTCTCGTTGCAAAATTTGGACATTTTCTTGAGCAAAAGTATGGCAAAAATACAAAAATATAACAGTTTGCTAAAATTTAAATTATGCTCTAAACCATTTATTAATGTTAAATTGTTACAGAATCAATATTGAAAATACTAAGAATTTTTTATGGAGTAACTCATTCTGTCAATTGAAAGACTCATATATAGGTTAAATAATAATTGTTCAATGGTAATATATACAATAATGTTTTAGGTATATAAAATAAAATGAGTTACGTAATTCGGTTTTTGTTGATATTTTTCATCTGTAAAAGCTGGAAAATTAATTAATTCAAATTTTCTAAATTGGCTTCCAAAGTTTCAAGTTTATAATAATTAAACTTAGGCCTTACTAATGTCTAATAATATTCAATCGAGAAGAAACATGCAATAATTGAGGTATTTCGTTGTATTTTTCTTCTAATGCAAATGGTTCAACATATATATGCAAAATATCACTATTTTGGCAGTGATATTTATTTTCAATTATTATTTGGAAGTAGATAGTTCTGACTATTGATGATAAATTCATTGATCTGTTCTCCAATCAGTCAGCCCTGACGAAGCCCGGCAAAATGGGGCGAAATGTTAGCTAACAATAAATAGTTTTCTTTCACTATTTATACTTTATTGACCGCCACCCGGACTATCTTCCTACAATGCAATTATTATTGGTGATACGTTGTTATATAGTGTCAAAAATCTTACCCCATCTCGAGTAAAAAAGATATCGTCTTGAGAGTCAAACAAGAAGATTAGATCTAGAGGCCGGTTAGACGTTTCATTTCCTGTGTTGTGGAAATGTCAACAGAGAGCGGTCCTCGAGCGAGCAAACAGTGGCTCTGAGGCGACTGTGATTAAAATGTATCTTGGAGGCACCCACGTCCGGACGGGTCATCGGGATCGAAGTCAATCTCTTCAGGGCTGTCTTCTCCTCTCACTGTGTCACTCCCTCCATTTCCCAATAGTGACCAGAATAATGTCAACAAGAGGCGGAGTGGTTCCTAATGAAACGAATATACTCCAATACTTCAAAAAGCGGTTCAAAGATGTTAATACGGATTGCAATAAAATTGAGGTTATATTTTATCAACTATCTAGAATAAGAACTGTAATCTTAAATAATAGTTTTATATAGTGTCAATTAATCAAAGTTATCTTCTCCTTTTAAAGACTTATCGTACATACTCGAAAACTGCCTATTTCAGACTAATATCAAAGTTTGGGAAAAAGATCAAAAAGTCTAGCAAGAAAGCTCAAAGAAATAGTAGTTTTCTATTTTGGTTTTAACTTTTACTTACCTATATATGAAATATATATTGGAAGGGAAAGTATTGAAAATTTCGAATTTGAGTTTTCAGCTGAAATACATTTTTTGTCGCCCCTAAGGCCAAATAGCCAAGTCTCACAAAATGGTCTCTGTATTTGTAACTTTTTTTGTTTTGTAATTAACCACCTCCCGATTCTCCTTTTACTTCCCGCGGAACTGCTGTCAATCATTACTTTGCCGTGGCAAAAGGGCTAAATATTTAAGCTAAGCGATTGCCTGGCCACTCCTTTCTCGCTCTGAGCCTTCTGCCGATTTGCGCTGCATAGTCTCCTGCAGCACTCCAATTCTCCTACCTTGTCATCTTCAAAGCGACTAAGTTTTCGGGGATTGATTACTTCCTATATTAAATTTCTAACTTTTCCTTTTCTTCAGCATAATATGAAAAACAGAAGAACGAATGTTCTACAGTTTCAACCACGGGATCATAAGTTTATCACGGTGATCTACACTTAGTTTGAAGTGGGCTAAGTAGTTCCTCGAGAAACCAAGCCCCTGTAAGCAGTTGGGTTTGGTGAAAATCTATCTCCCCATGTTTCTGGAATAACCATATATTGATATTGATATATCGGGAACCAAACGGTAGGTTCATCTTCAGAAGATGAGACATTCCTGTATCTCTGCCATCTTTTAAGAGTATGATTTATCTCTCCTTTTGCTAATGGAGCCTCGTGAGCATCCGGAGGATCCTCTTCTGGTTTCTCCGAAACATCCGGCTGCGTTTATCTTCCAAAAGATTGCTTGGAGGCATACGTACGATGATTCACACAGCATTGTAGATCACAGCGTGAAAAGCTCGAACGAAACTCAGAACCATTCTTCAATGCACATTAATAGCTTTACGGACACATGAGTGCACTTGGTAGGGTTCCACCCAGATCAGTGATAATTACAAATACGTGGAACTGTCTACATTAGTCAGAAGCTTTCTATCGATTTCCTTGGTACGCCTAAATCCTAGATAATACATTAGTCACTTGTGCTCCTCTGGTGTTAACTTTTTGCAAGTGTTCATCAAACCGAGATATGGGATCAATATGTTTGCTGCCTTGGATAACATGTCAACTCCCCGGCGGTGAAACTTGCTAACTCCCTTCCTCTCCTACTGGTTATTAATTAATATTAATTATTATGATCTAGAAGCTAGAAGCCTACTGCTGAAATCAATTAATGAATACTGACTACTGCCTTGTTCGCATTATAACCTATCCGGTCTAATGAGCTTCCCATGAACTATGATTGCAAGATCATCCGCAAAGCTCAGCGTAATAGTCTCTTCCGGCTGGGGTATCTTGATCATTGTGGCATACATTATATTCGACAGCAATGGCCTTAAAACATCACGGGTTCAGTTTGTAAGTTATTTATCCAGCTAATGTATCATATATCAAGAATCATTCCTCAAGACCAGTGAAATAACTCTAACAAATAATTATGAGGTATTGTTGGACTTCCATCCTTTGCAATCCATCCGTGATACAGTTCTGCCGAACAGAATTAAAAGCATTCTTAACGTCTAACGTTATAATGTCGCAGTACTTCTTACCACTCTTGTCCACCTTTTTCCCCGTAATGGTTCTCCCAGTAGCTCTGATCAGTTTTGTCAGATATATTTATCTTTGCTTGTCACCATAGTGATCAAATAATTTTTTAATATATTCTAACCTACATATTATATATTTGGGCCTTTCAGTTGACATGATGACCATCAAATCGTTCTTTGTTTTTCTATCATTGATTCTGTAATAATTTAGCATTAAATAAAAGCTTCAAAACAAGATATAAATTTTATTAAGCTATTATATTTATATCATACTTTTACAACGAGAAATATAATTAAAAGTTTTCTGAAATTAATAAAATCTGAATTAGTCCTCAATCTGTCAATTGAAAGACTTGGAATTTGGAAAATTACAGACAGTCAGTGTTGTAAATAATTTACTAGTATCTATTCTGAAAAGAGCGATGATTAATTTCAACTTCAAGTACAGTGGTAAGTAAAAATTATGTGATGCTCGCACCGCATTAGATTTTTCTCCCATAGTATGAAAATCAGCCATCTATTTAGAAACATGGACCAATACTAAATTAAACAAGAGTGAATTCCTTGCATTTTTTATACCATAATTTTTTTCTACAGTGCATTGTTTGAAAGCATTTATGGATTTCGGCGGAAAGTTTCTAAGAAGTCCTGAAAATGTAATAATTTAAGTTTTTTAGTGAAGTGATACAAATATCAACAACCCAATCTCATTCTTTTTCCTATTAATTTGCAAATCCTGTTTTATTCGAATATATTCTAATATTAATTTTTCTTCTAAATTATAGAATAAAAAACTACTGACAACTTTGATACTAATAATTGCTTAACCAATAAATATTATTTTTGATAGTACCTAATTTTAACTCAATTCATTGGCATTACCTGATAGAGAAACCTCATAATGTTTGGATTTTTTTTCTGATTCTGGCATTTAATATTTTAATTATTAATCGGCCCTCTGTAATGAAAACTTTATTCCATGATTAATTAAAGCACATTAAATTATGTGTCTAATGAACGTCTGACATAAATTACGTTTTATGACAAATTATTCGATTAGTTTTGACAGATGGAGTTCTATCATGGGTAGATTTTCCACATGTTATTTTATCACTAACAGTAAATTTACTTGTTGTATATATTTTCATGATTGTAATTATAAACAGTTGTAAATAACAATAAATAAATTATAAAAAAAACTTTAGCCAGTTAATGAACTGTGACGTTCTTCAAACGTGATAGTACTATCGAAGTCTAAATGATGATCATGGATGGCTAAATGATAAATAGATTATGTAAATAGATTCTTCACTCTAGTGAATTTCTGAACTTCACTAGAATTCACAAAATGTATACATTTTTAACTCTAAAATAGAGCTTCCTTGCGAAAGTTTCAAATTTAAGAATAAAATAATATTAAATTATGCCTAGAACGAGTACCTAATACTATAATGTGTTTCAAAATTACTGAAAAAATTTTTTTTAACGTTCTGCTCAATTTTAGCCGCACCTAGATTTTAACCTATGTGAAATACGACAAAACGTCATAGGACGAAAGTTGTATATCATTTTGACTTGGAAAGGCCCGAGGTATAATGTTAGGGATTTATTCGACACATAAACTCATGTCCTTGATTAATTATAGGACAAAATTTTCATTAGGGTGCATAGTTTAAAAGTTAAAGACCATGAACTAAAAAATAAAATTGTGGATTTTTTCTATTCCCTCTCCCCAGCCCTGGTCTAACAAACGAACATATTAAAGTTGTAACCAGTAACTTCCAACCAAAATCCCAAGTAAACTGGATTGTAAATAAATTGACTAAACTCTGATAATATTCTTGATATAAATGTTCAAATTATTTCGTACAATTATGAAAACTAAACATTATATTATTATTAATAAGCTCACAAATTTTTTAATATTGTTATATTATATTTGATAAAAATTGAACAGAAATTATTCACAACAAAACAATCTATTTACCATCTGCAATAAGAATTGCTATTGAGCTGAATAGTTTTCTGATTGAGCGAATAAACCAATGGGACGATGTTGTAATTTCCAATTCTACGAGTTCTCTCCGATATGAGCCTTGTAGGAAGAGATATGTTGAATATATTCAGGGATGGCGGATAAATAGGATTCGGTTAGGGTAGTCGAAGGCATATCAGGATCAAATGGTGGATGCTGTATGTGTGCATTTGGCCGGCGCCCATTCCACATAAAACCAATATAGTGCCGGTTAGATAAAGATATTCATCCCCTTCAAATATTGCAACTTTTATACTTATTTTAACAGGAAGTTGGGTGAATATAAATTGTATATGTTTTGTTCGTGTTTTGAAGATACCCTTGATATCAATCAATGTTACGAGTATGGCTGTATATTCTGCTTAATTTATTTATAAATATAATTGATTAGCTTGATCCGTAATTCTTATATTATAAAAATTACGCATCATTATGTCGTTTAATATAAAGGGAGAAAGAATACGTCTAAGTGGCTATCACGTACTGGGGTAAAATAATATCACCTTAGTTTGTTCTGCAATAGGCCTCTACATAGCATAACTCTTTGAGAACATGTTTTTTTTTTCTAAAACTGTAGAATATGTAGTCAAGCAGGATGCTTTAAAAAAAAAATCACAAGTAATTCATTATTTTACAAAAAACTAATATTTGCTGCACGAACGCCTTTTTCAAATTGTTTTAACTAAGATTAGTTCTGTTTATTTTTGAAGTTCTCTCTCGTTTACCATGCTGTGAGTTAAATAAATATTTTTTTTACTATTGCTTACAAATCAACAAAAAACGTAAATCATTTTTTAATACAGTATCTTGTCCACTTGTTCTGATAAGTCCTAAATAAAATGTTTCCCGAGATAAACGAATTATCACATCGTACGATATAATATATTTGATTGGAATGTTAATAATAATAATCTTTATTTATTCTGGGATTTATCCCTTTAGAATAATTTACAGGCGTCAAAATTAGGCTTTAGAGCCTTAGAGTAAATTGCAAAATAGAGATGAAATTACAAGATGTCATAATGTAAAATAATACAATGAATTTAAAAAGATACAAATAAACAATAATAATTGAAAGAATATATAAAACAAATAAAATAAAACCACTTGTCATATCATAAAACATAAGATGACTTCTGATAGCAAATAAAAAGAAAAAAAATCAAATACAATTAAACTAAAAAATAATAAATGAAAAGAGATAATATCTGCTAGTGTACATATTTACAATTATAAACGACAATCTAAGACATAAATTACTCTCTTTATATACTTAACTCATTTTATATAGATACATTTTTCATATCAATTTTTAGAAGATTCTAAATAAGGTATAAAGTGTGTCTTGAGAACCGAACTCATTCTACGAAGTTTCGTGAGTGTAATTTTATAGAACAGGTTTACAACAAAATTAAAAATAAGATTTTTGGCAAATGCACTTAGTTTTATCTTTGTCAAGAATGAGTTATTTCATTTTTTATTAGATTTTTTTTTTTTTGATTCCGGAAAGTTGGATTATAGTTTCGGGCGTGGATTCCTGAAATATACGATCCCAGAGTAGAGCGAGCAGGTGACAGTTGGCTGGATTGAGGACGATCGGCTGTCATTGGCTAGCTAGCTGCCGTGGTGTAACGACAACGGCAATAAAAGTCCATCCCTCACTGAATAATCATAAATTGGGGGTCTCTTTCAATAGAGCCGCGGTTTGACGGCCGATGACCACGGCTTTTCCTTTTTTTTTTTTTTTTTTTTACAGAGCTGCAATTCCACGGCCCAAACAACCCCGGCCGCCTGCTTGCACAACACCATCTATTGAAAATTCTGCATGTTTTTTATTTATTTTTTTTTGTCCCGAGCGGGTTTTAAAAGGCCTCGAGTGGTTTTGATTGACGTTTTTTGTCATAGCAGATTGGAAAGAGATCTACCTCTAAATCTCAGGTACAATTGAGATAAATGGAGGTCAAAAAATATTTTCTATTGGAAGTTAATCATGAACTGTGTATGTGTGTTAAATATTTAAATGAAGAATACAGGAAAACTATTGCTTACTTATTTTTATGAAGATCATAAGCAATTTTGTTAAAATTCACTTTTCTCTACATACTTTTTTTTATAGATTTTTCCAGACTGGTAATGGACATATATTAAGTATAAATGGAAAATTATTACCTCAGTGAAAATATAAAGACACTCTATCTACTTCTTACACTCAGGTATTTATTATTGCCCAATGGAGATTGATCCATATCTTATCTTTCTTAAAGGTTCAGAACAAACTTATCTTTGGTTCGCCTGTTCTTTGCAGTTTAGCATATAATTTCGGATATTATAGCTGCTCAAGCTTGTCTCTCTCATCCTTCACCATTGTGTCTGCCTCCCAGATATCCATCAGAAGCCGTTGTTACTTTTAAAAAAAATATCGTGTTAGTTTTTTCTTATCAGTCTAAAACTATTATTTGAATATAATCATTTCAATTTCTTGAGACTGCTATTTATTGTTTAAATAAATCAATTTTGTCCATATTAAGTCTCAACACTTCAGTCGATGAATGAACTGGCCGATAACGCTGCAAGAGAAGCACTCGCGCTTCCGGGACGGGGTAAACCAATTTTAACTCCGTCAGAGATATGCAGGCCTCTTGTAAAGGAAGTCAAAGATAAATGGCAATCTGGAACGAAAGCCCAATGAGCAAATTAAAAATTATTAAAAAGGATGTCAAGCCCTGGAGTACCTCCAGTCGCAAATGCCGTAGAGAGGAAGTTGTACTGACTAGGCTGAGAATAGGTCACACGAGGCTCACCCACTCCTATCTTATATCAAAAGAAACGCCTCCGAACTGCCAGTATTGCAATAACAATTTAACAATAAGCCATGTTTTCCAACGATGCCCATATTTTACATCACACCTCAATAGCTTGGGACTAAGCCAAGATATCTCAAAAACCATTGGAGACGATGGATGATAAGGCAATAGAATTGGTGTTTTGGTTTTTGAAATCACAAAATTTACTGACAAAAATATAACTTGATCGGAAGAAAAAAAAAAATAAATAAAATAATCAAATCAAAAAATAAATAAAATTTAACGAATATTAGCAAAATTAAATAAGATGTGGATGGCGTTGATGACCAATGAAGTTTGGCGCCACTAAACAACCAACCAAACAAACAAACAAACTTCAGTCGATTCGGCCATCCTTAAGGACAATCTAACAATTAATAGCTTTTTATACATTCATTTGTAACAATTTTAACAAGAACATTATTATTAATAACATAACATACCTTAAATATAAATTTACAACTCACATCCAATAATTTAAAAACTTTTTGCAAGCTATTCTGCCTAGGTCATTAATTCAAATCACCCTATGAAACAATAAATTTATAGAGAGTTTTATTACATCTCTAAAATTGGAGCGTTGAATATTAATATAACCAATCCAATTAGATTCATACTTCGTACGATTCTATAAGAAGCTTTTGAAAGAAGAATTTCGATTTAGGCTAGGGTGTAGAGTAGTATTTGAGTGTTGGACCGTGACCCCAGGACAAGATCTATACTCTTACAAGAGTAAGGGCTCCAGGAGCCTGGAGGAGGGGCCAAAAAGAGTGGACGACGGTCAGGGCTCTCTCCACTGGAGTACCCAGCTGCTCTGGAAGGCCTCTCTCCTAATATTTACGAATTAATTGCCCAGGCCGAGTGGAGGAGATATATGGAGGAACTAATTGTCTCTTCCAGCTCTCCATACTTCACCGCTGTCTTCCAGCTCCAGGCCAAGGCGCTCTTTTTTATCCTACCAGTCTTGTTTAATCCGAAGCCTGCCCTTGGCAGTTTTATATAATTAACCCCACCTACCCTTATATTTATCGCACCCTCTTCTATTATCTTCATTAAATTATTTCCTCTTTAGAAGGCGATGCAGTGGTATACCGCACTCCGACCCTTCTTTGTAAAGCATTGGGTAGCCGCTGCCAAGGGTTAAGGGGTAACCGACTATACTAAACAGCGGTCGGTTTTTCATTTATGAATAATAACCGGCCCTCCGCTTTATGAGATCACTTTTCAATGATGTTTCCCATTTATTTAAATTTAAAAAATAATGATAATATAGTTTAGAATTATATTCAAGTAATATAAATAATAATATTTCATAAAATTCCCAATTCTCTTTATCATTTGGTAAATAAAATTATACTTAGAGATATACTCTCCCATTATAAATCCAGTACACAATAAAA
This sequence comes from Halyomorpha halys, assembly GCF_000696795.3. NCBI lineage: Eukaryota > Metazoa > Arthropoda > Insecta > Hemiptera > Pentatomidae > Halyomorpha > Halyomorpha halys. The sequence goes on along the minus strand of NW_027115641.1, from coordinate 82,003 downwards.
TGGACTATTTTCTAACCTTGTTTCGAAATCGATCCGATTATCTTTCTCAACTTCCGAAAAGAAGATGTCCTCACTTCTCATACGCACAGAATTGCCATGGGAGTAATATAAATTGTTAATTTATTTATTAGTAGTTGTTACTTTACATAATTTACATAGCACATTTACTGCAATTGTAATACAGTAACAAATATTAATTTATCTCAACAGTAAAAATTACAACACAGGATTATTGTGAGTGACAGTGGTCACACCCATCATAAATCGTAATTTGATAAACATGAAACGCTCGGGAGTTAGATATGATTCACAAAAAAGACCTATTTAATTTTCATAATTCTAACCTCTCACTCACTAAAAAAAGATAGCCATTTTAAATATATCATGAGTAGATCACCTGTATGTAGTAATTATTCGAAAATTGATGAAAATCTGCATTTTTGACTGGTTAAAAAAAAAATGTCTATTGTTTGATGACAAAAATCCGAACGCTGGAAGGTCAGTGCAATCTTATCATATGATCTGTGAACTCAATTAAAGATTGTTAAATTAAAGACCTGAAATCAATGTTATGTTTTCTTTAGTTACGTCACTATCATCGCTTTCGTCAGAACTTCGTAGGTTGTGATGAAATACTAAACCAACACTGTAAACCGCTCAAGAAATAGTTTCAAAGAAATCTTAACTGGCTTGATTGAAGAGAGAAACTCCAAATATTCTAGGCTTCCCTGCTCTCTTTCAATAATTAGTCAAACTCATAGTCAGGGTGAGTGATAATCCTCTGTTCGTGAAAGGCTGGCAGCATTGTCGAGGATTCTTCGGCTGTCGAAAGGCGGGATGCTAATGCAGCGAGATAGCCTCTCAAAGTGTGAGCATTAATGGAGGCCTTAAATCCGTAAGGTGTCGTTAATGTGGCAAGGGAGGGTGAGCACTCGTTAATAAGGAGCAGATACCATCTTTTGATTAACATAATACACCCACTGTCACCGCTCCTATCTTGGAGGTCTACTCCGGCAGGTAGGCTCCTCTCGTCCATTGTAACCGTACGAGTACTGTCCTTGTCCCCTAACACTGGAGCGCTAATATATATATTTGTTCGATATATTATCTATTGACAAGTTTAATGTTCAAAAGACATACAACACATTATTTGAGGAATGAAAATGCAAAAGGGGATAAATACATCTTCAATGTTTTTAATACTATTTAGAGTCATCTTTTTGATAGTACGCGCTCAGTCCACCAAAATGTATTAGGTCCAATCTAATTTTACGTTCAAAGTATTGGTTGAAATCCAAAAGGAGATAAAGGAGACAGTACCGTAGGGTTTGTCGCCCAGAGCAGATGTAAAATATGCCACCTCCTCATAAAACGTAATTATGAATAAAGAGATAGTTTTGTATCTACACACACAGGATGGTGAGAATACAAAAATATGTAATTTTTAATCATGAACGAAGCATTAACGTTACAGGTACAGAGATGATTGACCATATATAACTTTAAAGGAAATCGTCAGGCCTGTGGTCGAGAAATAAATAGTTTCGTAAGTATGGCTTTGGGTCAAAGTGCTTGGTTCGAATCCTAGCCTGGGCGAGGCAGAATTTATTTTACAACGACCCCGAGGAATGAATCCTAACAATCCTTAGGCTGTCTGAGGTCTCTGTTTGGGCCAACAAACTCTTGGGCTGTATAGGCCTTTATAGAGAACTTGGGCCATATAAAAAAAATAAATAAATAATTTCCAACTATTGTCTGCCTACTTTCCGACCCACATTGTAGGTTATCATCAGGACTATTGTGATGGGTGGACAGGTACAAAAGCCCTAATGTAGACCTCCACTTGTCGGTATAAAAATTATTTTTGTTCTTCTTAATGACACTGACCTTCTACTTCATATTATGTCATTATTGTTATATTGTAATGAGGTTATCCCGATTAATAACGAATAATAATTATTGAGATGATCGAATTGAAAAATGTGTTAATTTGTAACTTTGTGATTATTTTTGTCAGTTTCTGTTCCCTGTCTTTGTTTCTTGGAATCACGTTACAAAAACTAAAGAGGTAATATTTAACTACTAATCTGATTGCAACTCCATTTGTATCAGAAAGACCATTTATTGAGAATCGGTTAAGATTCTATAGTATCACGATATGACCCAATGGCACAGAACTGTAATCGTTTAATGTAAAATTTCCAAAGGTTTGTTATCGTATTATATATTTTTACTTGCTATATATAATAATGATGGTCGTATATTATGAAGAAATTGTCAGATATATCTCTGTTGGTGGAAAACAGATAGTTGAATATAACTTTAAGTATGTGCTGAGTTGAAATCTTAAGTAAGCTGGAAGATGCCGCTGATAAGGTATCACTGTGTCTCTTATCAGTACAGATTAGAAACGCCGATGGTGTATGTTTCACTTTTTTTTTTAATTTTCTTATTCGAAACATTTGAAACTTATATTCACATTCATCTTCTCAGCGTAAACACTGACCCGGCACAAATTTTATCAACACTTCCAGAACAGTTCGTATCTCTTGGTGATGCTAAATCGAGCTATCCATTCGGAAGCTGATTGAGTAAGCGATCATTTAATTACGACTTAGCAGAATATCTTGTAATTTCACAAGATGTAGGAGAGACTTGTTCGAGATATTTCTACTTCTGCTATGAGAATGTGGATTCCTTAAATTCTTCAATTGACGACAGGATTGTTGATTGTCCATTATTGTCTAAATTTAACCTTTTTTTTTTAAATATTTTTACGAGAAAGGAAATTTATGTTATGGTATTTAAGAGCTCTCAATTTCTTGCAGCCAATTTATTAATCAAGATATTGGACATATCAGTAGCACTTGGGAAAATTTATTTTTTTGAAAACGTTTTGTTGTCAGCAAAATTGCATCAAATCAAGTTGCAGCAAAAAAAACGTTGCTGCAGTCTCCTTCTGGTGTTGGATTGAAAAGCAATTGAAAAGACGGAACAAAGCAACGCCTGCTGCTGCAAAAGGAAAAGGCCCTAGAAAGATCCCGCATCTCATCGTTCAATATGTCTCCTAGACACTAATGGTAATGTACTGGAATGGATCATTTATGGCAGATTGATCGAATTCGTTGAAGGAGCCCAAGGATTATCTGATGACCAGTACGGTTTTCAAATGAGTACATAGTCCCCATCGATTTAGCCATCAGATCTGCTCAGGAAGCCATGTGGGTAAGAGATGGTAAGAAATACTGCGCCATTACAACGTTGGACGTCAAGATTGCTTTTGGATGGGATCATGTCATAAACGGATTGCGAAGGATAGAAGTCTCACAATTCCTCCTAAAGGTTATTTCATTGAGAGAATCTTGAGGAATGATGCAGAAGCTGGACTAAAGATTTAGAAGATCACGGGTGGCGGATAATCTGTTAATCATTGTTCGTGGGAAACTCTTGGAGGAACTTAAAAGCGAACAATTCGTCACTTGCTTTCAGTGGTAGGTTTCCTGCTTGCTGATCGTAAAACTGAGGCAGTATTTATAACGAGTAGAAAACTGAGCGATATAGTCAGTCTCACCCTCGGGGAGTTGACATCTTATCCAAGTCATCTATTAAATATCTCGTGGTCAGCCTTCGATTTGATGACCATTTGCACAAAGTTAGTACCAGATCAGCGCCAGTAACTGATCAATTGGATAGAAGTATGCCAAATATTTGAGTACCGAGGGAAAACTCAGAGAATACTTCTGGCTTATGTAGCCAGTTCCACGCTTTTGTACGCAGGTACCGATCTGGACGGAATCCTCCCAAATGCTGTTACATGTCCGCAAAGCTGTCAACGTGCATCGAAGAAGTGCCTTGCGTGGTGCCCGAGCTTTAGCACTATGTCCCACGATGCTGTTTGCGTCATCCCAGATATGACTTCGATTGAACTTCTGGCAAATGAACGCAGCCGGAAGTTCTGAAGAAAACGAAGTGAGCCGGATACTCACAGGGCTACCGCAGCAAAAAAGAGAATTCATACTCTTGAAAGACGGCTGAGATGCTAGAATGCCTCATCTTCTGGAAGATGCTCCTATCTTTCTCAGTATCTCAATATGGATGTCCCAGAAACAAGGGGAGAATCATGGAAACATAGTTGCTTCGGGACATACTTAGCCCGCATCAAAGTAGAGGATAGGTCATAGTGTCCAACTTGTAATCCAGTGAATGAAACAGTAGAAAATTCCTTAATCTGTTGTTCAGGTTTTGCTTATGAAAAAGTAGAAATAGATATGAAATTTGAATAAAAATTAGTCCCGGAACACTTTGGTGATGTTAGTCGCTTTGGTGATGACTAGGGTTGAAGAATTGAAGTACTGCAACAGACTATGTTGCGTACATCGGCGATGGCTCAGAGTACAAGAGCAAGAAAGAAGAGGCTTTATAATGGCTTAGCTTAATACTATGCCCAGAGAAGAAAAAGGTACATAGCCATTCTGTCACCGTGAAGTAATTCTTGACAGCAGTTCTTTGGGGTAAATTGGAAATTTATGTGGATGAGAAATCTACTTTAAACTCCTAGGTAACCACTCCCACGCATTACATGTCCTTATTATGTAATAGTGTTTCATCCACTGGTTTTTTTTTCGTTTTTTTTTTAATAATAATAATTTTTATTTATTGATAGATATTACGATCTGCCACACAGTTGTGGGCAATTGATAATAGTGATGAATGATCACATACATACTAAAATAAAATAAAATAAATAAATGAATAAAAAAAGAAAAATAAATAACTAAAAAAAAACTCTCTTAAAATATATACAAACAAAAGAATAAACAAAATGAACATAATCAAACTATCTGTATGAAAAATAAATAAATAAAAAAACATATTGAAAAAATAATATGGTATCTAGTCACATTTACACTCTAATATACAATAATCCACTGGTTTAAAATGTATATTTGGACAGGAGTGGTTAAATAAATAAAGTTACAAAGAAGTTACTGCGATCTTAAACTGTGATTTTAAATCACGCAATAGAAGTCTACAACTTATTAGAACAAGCATAGCGATGTATAAATATTAAAGGTTCAAACAAATTTTTACTGGAATAAGTAATTGATTTATAGGACCATGATTATCATCTCAATAAAAGAATCAAATATTATATCCAGAATTCATCGTTTTAGAATTGACCAATTGGTATAAAAAGCGAGTTTAAGGTTTTGAAAAAAAATTAAAAGTAATATAAAATACTTTGCCACCATGTGATATTTATATATATATATGCTATGGAATATACAATTAAAACAATACAAAAGTATATATACATTTTATTTTATTATTTATTTTTTGTTTATATGACGAGCATTTATCTGTACAAACTTTAAGGGTTTCTACCGGAAATATCATTTATTCCTATATATATTACTTAACATTGACAAGCTGTTAGTAAACAAATAAATAAAAAATATATATTGCATGACCTAATTGCATAGTTGTTGAGTTGCATTAGCAATCCAGTGCATACCTGCAAACGTGCAAGTGTAGTGTCGCTTCCGGGATAGAATTCTATTAGCTTGTTATGACGCAATAAGTAAAATTATTCAATGAGCTTTTATTTTATTCTCATAATATTGCCGTGTTAAACTTTAATTCCTAAACCTAATTTATTTAGAAATAAATATCGTAATTGAATGGTAAAAATTAACGCGGACCGCACCATTTTTTTTTTTTTTTTTTTTTTTTTGTTTTGGTCTTTTTCCTTCAACATTTAATACATATTAAGTTTGTAATTTTTTTAGATTCATATTGTTGAAATTACAAATTACATTATGAGCATATAAAATTCATTTTATAAGATGTTAATTTGAAGTTTAAAAATTTTACAGAGCGAATTTCCGGCCTTTATCTACCGCAATAAAATCTAGTTTTGTAAAATATATGACTTTGTTTTGGAACTTTTTACCATGAAAATGAAAATCTGTAACATTAATTCCCCTGAAGATCAGGTGTTCAGCACTTTGTAAGCAAGTTCTTTTTTTTTTTTTTTTGAACAACGGTTTAACAAGGAAGTGGTTTATTAAATATCAATATAGTTAGTTATGGGGACTGGGTGGGCCCCAGTAGGGCTCCTGAACCCACAGGGTAGACTCACAGCTATAATAACAGAATAAATAACCATCGGGCATAGCCTGATTTGAACCCGTGAGTCCTTGGAGTTAGTAGTACAGCGCATTACTCACTGAGCTGCCCCACTCTCTACTATTAAACTATAAACGATAATATCCTTCACACCTAATGCTTAACATTATCTTCTAATTGCTAAAATATCCTAGTAACTGAACAGCACTAAAACGATATCGCAAAGATGTGGAGCCACGGTGTTTGGTGTGAACAAGTCCTAGTGAGGATAATTATCAGGCCAGCTGTTTTCTCCTAAAAGCCCTGTTGGACAAACTGGAATTCATTTACATCTAGTTGACGTGGTTCGCCTTGCTCAAGGATAAACAAATTAAATATGTATAGTTGCAATTATCTGTTTACAACCTTGTCTCTACATTACTGAATACTAACATAATCTGCTGGTTAACATAAAGTTTTGGCTAAAGATGTAAATATCAATATATTTCTGCCAATTTATGTGAAAATAGAAAAAAAAGGTTCAAAGAAATATTAAACGTTTTTTGGTGAAGTGATAAACATATTTATTTTTAATGAATGGAATATGGTCCGGGTGCGGTAAAAAAAAAACTCAAATAGTAGATAATTATACTATTTATATATACTAAATAGTATAATTATCTACTATTTGAGTTTTTTTTTACCGCACCCGGACCATATTCCATTCATCTATACACACGATCAATCAATAATCTTCCAATATTTATTTTTAAATGAGGTTTAATCCTGGCTTTGCTGACCATTATCCTATCTCTATCTACCATTCCTTAATTCTCCACCTAATCAAAGATTTGTAATATTTACGTTTTAAAGTAATTATACTATTAAAAAATCAATTATTTGCGCCTAAATTATATAAGAAGCTCATTATAATTCTATTATCTTATGATTAAAGGTGACGACAGCTTTTTAATTGTTATAGTCATCATTTTTGATATTTTCGATCCACTTCATCATGAGATATTATAAGTAAATATTTTCTACTACTTACAATTTTTTAATAAATGTGAATCATGTCATTATTAACAAACATAGAGAGAGTACAGTAAAACAAAAACATTGTTCCATGAAATGGGCGAACCTTTTTTAAAAAAATAGTATATGAGTAACTACCGTTAACTTTTTAATTTATCACAAATTCTTTATTTCATTATTAAATTTGTCTAGCTTATTTTATTCTTTCCCGGGTTTTATATTTTCATAATGAGCCACACTAGAATTATGTTGTATTATATTATGAATTACGATGCAGCTGATATTTGAAACCAAAGAGGTCTGCAAAATATTTTATCAGATGAAGTCATTTCAATGATATATTTGATTTCGATTCTGAATTCCATTGCCTAAATGTATTATATTTTTCTGTTGAAGTTATACTTATAATGGCGATTTTAATAAAACGTTTTGTTGATACTACATCGATGAATAGTCAAAAATCAAAATGTAGTATTAACTACTGTCTGAAGGTTCTTGCCAATGCGCCCAAAGTAAAATATATGATTTTAATATTGAAAGAAGATAGTTGACCATATGAATTAGATTTGAGGAAGATAGTCCGGATGGCGGTCAATAAAGGTATCAAAATAGTAATAAAAAATTATTTACTGTTAACTATTAAATTATGTCAACTGCATCAGCACTTCAGCTAGCACTAGCAGTTGACATCAGAACTTTATTCATATCAGTCCTGACGAAGTGGGGCGAAATGTTGTTTAGCAATAAATAGTTTTTGTTACTATTTTTATGCCTACATTGACCGCCTCCCGGACTATCTTCCTTCAATATAATTTTAGTAATTTTTTATGTTGGTTTTTCTAATTTTGTAGTGTATGGATTTAAAGGTTATGGTATACCTATCGATTAGTATTTTTGTTTAAGGTAATAAGAAAAAAAATGCTATAAGTATTAAATGAGTTTAAATTTATAAAATATTACATAAACCATTAGACTCTTTTAGTAAAGCAAGCCAATAATGCAACGTTTCTACAACCAATAAAAAGCCGAACCATAGCTCTTTCCTTCCACTAAGAATACAATTTGGACTTTGTGAATTCATGAAGAAGAAAAAGTACTTTCTATTGAAGAAAAATTGCATATACGTTATATTTTATAACTACTGTTCTACTTTATTGATGAAGGTCAGGTTTGTGCCATTTCATCGTGTTGAATTTGTATATTTCCTTTATTACCAAATAAATAAATATAAGACATGTATTTTTTTTTTTTTTTGTAGTGTAACAAGGAAATTCTTGTTGAAATAATTACAAACTCATTTTTGTAATTTAACAAAAAAATTATCTTTCCTGGGTGAAGGCTACAGTTCTGAGCAAAAACATTTTAGTTTCGATCTCAAAAAAAAAAAAAAATCATATTTAGTGATTTTCGAAATGAAAAAAAAAAAAGATATGCCTTGTTTCTCTCAATAACATTATTTAATCTCCGTTGGCTTGTTAAGTCGATCCTTATTGTTTATAGTTCTCTTTGTTGTACCTATATCATGGTACAGTGGGTTTTTTTTACATTCCTTTTTTTTTTCTGTGTGTGTATGTGGAATAATCGAAATGATATTGATAATAGTAGTAAACTATTTGAAATGTATTGATGAATATAAAAAACACCGAGTAAAAGTAAATACATATTGTTTTTTTTAAGGTCCTTTAAGTTGTAAAAAACAAGTTAAATATTTTGGATTTGTATGAAACTTACAAATCCAAAATATTTAACTTGACCCAGTCTGCTACGTCAGTTATTCCAAATTGTTTCAATTGAAGACTCATTCATATTTTAACTATTGATTTGTTATTCAAAACCAAATAAATAAATATAAGACATGTTGTATTTTTTTTTTTTTTTTTTTTGTAAAGGAAATTTGTAACAAGGAAATTCTTGTTAACTTCTTAATTTAAATTGCCTACATAACTATTAAATTCGGACTCACTTTTTTTTGTATTCCTCAGTATAATTTCTAGGCTCCTGCCGGTAGAATTAGAATGTATAGTATACTTCCTAATTTTTTTATATCTAGACGAGGACGCAGGTGATATTTTTAATTATAGAAGGCTGTCAATAACAGCATCATGACAAATTATAGCTTATTTCGCAGAGTATAAATTTATATTTTTTCAATGGAAGGCTGCAACGAAATTTTTATTTACTCGTAGTTTTGTTGTCTCCACTGAATGACTCATTTTATTTTAAGCATTATCTAAGCCATAAAAAAACCTCTTGATTATGACTAGCTGATTTTTTTCTGTTATTGAAGTTTTTATATGAATGAAAATTCTAGTAACTAAGAACATCAAACGGATGAATACTTGATCTAAAAATTAATAAATACCATTCATTTATTTAAATGAATGGATTACATTTTTAAAGAGAATTAGCTTATATTACACTTTGCAAATTTAAAGAAAATTTAGGTAACTTAAACAGTACTTAGTGAGCTCAGTAAATCATTAAATAAGACATTAGCCTCCTACTTTTGGGTCCGGGTTCAAGTCCGGCTGTGAGGGATAATTATTAATTTAGTTAAATCAGTCGTGGACTGACCATGGAATCGGAAAATCTTCTTGGGGGATATCCGGTCTTTTGAAAGTGGACAACCTTAATGTGAGAAGAACCTAGCAGCTTATCGTAATCATTAACGAATCACCTTCTTGTAAAAGACATCCTAGTATAACCATGGATTAAGAAACAGTAATATTTCATCCTGTAGCAAACTCACGGTCATTCGCGTGATGTAATATTGTTTAATAAGGAACCAATTGGAGATTGTAATGATTACGTTTTATTATATAAAAGGATTTATTTATTTTCCTTCCTATATATATTTTTTTGTATTCGATTTTTCACAGTCATTATTCCATGCAACTGAAATCATTTCAGAATATTTTAAATTTAAATGTGTTTAATGCATTGAGTTCCATTTTTTTCATTGTTGCAATGGTTGTAATTAATACCTCATATTGTAAGGTAATATATGCTTTAGTACGTGTAGTGTCTTCAGTTATTGCGCATATATGCACTTATTACTAGTATCATGTACTTAACTTGTCCATTATACTGACAAGATAATGAATACGACCTAGCCAGTTATGAATGTTGCCTACCAGTTTGGACACCGGACCGGACCGGGTAAGTATTGCCCGATTGACAGGAGGAAGAAAGAGCGATCACCGACAGACCGGGAGATAGCTGCCAGTAAACAGCTATCACTATTTATAGCCTCGTAAAATAAAGTAAAGTTCCGTGTCGAAGAACATCCGATCGGAGCCGATAATACTTGCCCTCTTGTCGGGTAAGCCCTGTCCATTTTTTACGCTACGCTTCCTTTTTTTAATTAGGACTAGCGTCTCCACAGCCCTACATCTGTCCCTCCCCGCTCTACACGGCTTTGTCCTTAGCCTGGACCACAGTTAGCAGGCATAATACCTCTGTCTTTACTTGTCCAAGGTTTGTCTTGATCATTTCACAATGTGCCCTTGTTTCGACATGTACACCCCTTTCTTCCATTGGATATCCCTTGTCAGCTATACCAATAATCTACATAACTACACTATCGATAATTTTACATTATGAACTCTGAAATTGCTACTAATACCTGAACACAAACTATAAACATCTGAATAATAAAAGTAACAAATTTCGCCTAAGTATTTCCTTAACTCATCCATTTCAAGACCCGAATCAACGTTGTAAAACCAAAAAATATCATTCCATCTTCATTTCGGTCTGCTCCATCTATGTTTACCAATATTTTAATACTTACTACCAATAGTTTCTGCTTACATTCATCATTGTAATGAATTTAAGTAGAAAATATTTAAGAGCACAGTAAGTTCCCCTATTGCCTACTATCTATGATATGCATTATCCAGTAAGTTGTGAGTTATATCCTAACACCATTATATCCTAAACTCATTAGTATTTAAGTGAATCTAGGCCTAACCTCGACTAAAATTGATCCGTTAAAGATTTATTTATATACTGAGCGAGCACAGCAAGCAAAAGTCGACAACTGTGAGTAAGATGGAGCATGGTTCAGATAGTTGTAGGTTGATTGAATTGATCTTGTCACCCCATACAGTAGTTCTGTGAATTCGATTAAGTCTTGTCTAAAAAAAAAACAGGGGATGATTACAAAACGATAACTGGTCGGAATTATAGGTGATTTTACACATAACTATCACAATTTCCAGAAAATGTAAGATAATTATATTTATGTAATTTATTGTTATATTTCAAATAATAAAAAATTCTAACAAATACTGATAACAGCACCACCTTTTTTTTTTTAAATAACCATGAGGAAGAAGGTTAATTTACAAGGAGTATATGAACTTGATAATGATACTAGGTTATACAAAATACTTGATTATAAGATTTAGCGAAATTTACTTAGTAAAGTTATGAAATAAAAAGGAATAAATAAGCGAAAAAATAAATTCGAAAAACTGAAACAAAATTATCATATGAAAATTGAAGTATTTTCAAATACATAATCAATAGTAATTTTATCAATATTTACCTAATAGATAATTTTAAAGATAAAGGTATAATACTAGATGAAGATTCAAAAATGTACTAACCAAAGGATATACATATTTTTTTTTTAAATATTAATTTATTGCTATTTACGACTGTAGATTATAATACATTTAGTAAATCTGATCTCGGTTAAATTGGAGTGTTACAGGCGTGAAGAGAACTACCCATTGGCAGCACTCCAATGACGTTTTACATTAGCAGGTCTCGTGGCCATCTTCTTTTCAGGCTCCTCGGAGGATTGTCTGGAATGGAAGAGGATGCAAGGTTAGAAAATAGGGGGTTTGAGTGGTTAGGGAGTTTATAATGGAAGGAGTGATATCTGGTTCGGGCTAGATCGGTTACATAGGGAACATTAAGGTATTTGTGTTTAATTTTATATGTGACAAAGTAAGGTGCATTAAGGATTTTACGAAGGATTTTGGATTGTAAGGATTGAATACGAGAGGAATTTGAAGGTTTAGTGAATCCCCAAAGCTCAACTCTATATCTCCAGATTGGCCTTATTACAGTCATGTAGATCAGTCTTTTATAATGTGTTGGAAGTTTAGACCGTTTGTCTAGTAAGTGTTGTAATTGTCGAAATCGACGTGGAGTTTCTTGTCTTTTTAGTCTTGTGTGAGGATTCCAGGTTAATCGTTTGTCCAAATGTAGTCCAAGGTAGCGGATCTGTTCGACAGGGGTAAGAGTAACATTATTAAATGAAACTGTAGGACAGTCGGTAGGTTTACGACGAAGGGTAAAGGAACGAATTATGAGAAAGTATGTAGGAGGTAGGAATTTAGGGAGTTTGTAAAGAAGTTCCGGGTGCCAGACTCGATCAAAACCTGGTCTACATCGAAAACGACTCCCGACCAGTACATTCCGCGCTCTAAAGAAGACGAGACTACGTCCACCACACGATGGCATTGCTGGACAGTGGAGTGGGATGTTCGGAATCCAAACTGGTGATCAGGAATTATATGATTGGAATCCAGGAAGGGGTAGAGGCGTTTTAAAATGAGTTGTTCGTGGATTTAGCCCATGGTTGGTAATTGAGAGATAGGACGGTAGGAGGATAGGTATTCTGGCGGCTTTTGGGATTTGGGGATCATTTTAACTATCGATGATTTCCAGGGGTCAGGAAAATATGTAGAACGGAGTACGACGTTATATATGTAGGTTTAGGTTTTTTAGGATGTGGGATGTTATTAGGTCGCGTCCAGGAGTTTTGTGGGTAGGTAATCTTTGAATGATACTAGATTTTTCTGAAGGATGAAATGCTTTAGGTGGGAGGGTCATTGGGAGCGGAATATTTGGTTCTGTTTCAATAAATTCAATGTGAATTGGGTTAAGGATATCAGGATGCGGAATAAAGGTTTTAGAAAGGTGTTGTCCGAATGTTTTGTGATTTTTCTTCAGTTTAAAAATTAAGGTTGGAAAATTTTTCACATAGAACTAAATGTTATTCCTTGACATCAGCCAAACATGTTTATTTTTCTGCCACGTATTACTTTTTCAAGTGTTTATTAAATTATTATTTTTAATTAAATATAATAATTACACATTTACTATTGTATTTGCCTCCTTTGATTATAATAATATTTTATAGAAAAAAGTTTAATTCGTTTTCTCACATTAAGGAAATCTTATGCTTTTTTTTTAAATTTTTTTCTTAAGAACTTCATTATTTTGTTAATTTATTCACTGTATAACCTGTGAACAATGCAAACTACCAATGTAAGTGTCACAACAATATTAACGACTCATTATAATATCTTACACATTTTTCAATTCTCTTTAAAAAAATAATCTCTGATTATAAGGTTTGTTAAAACCTTATTGTTGTCTTTTATTCCCTTATGAACATAACTACGTTCAATCAAAGTGTGCACACAAAACATAATATTTATATTTATTAGTTTCCTAAAACTTGAGATAGCTCATTTATATTTGTATATCGTACATTGCACTATAGCAGTAAAATTAATAATCCAACTATTTGCTCACTATTTACATTCGGTGAGAACTCTCTTAGGAGTTCGCTTTACCACTCCCAGAGTGAAAAACACCTCATCTAAACGTACCTTTAAAGACATAGCAGCATAAAAAAGCACCACCGAACAGATACGGTATACTACTCGATTATGGTATATGCACAAATTATATTATAATGTAAATAATATGCATTTATCCAAATAATTTAAAAATTCCTGACTGAGTGTAGGGGTTTAGGCTCTGTCAAAACTTGCATGTTCATTCTTCACTAGCAGAGATGTCCCTTCCCACTACGTCATAGAAGCCAGTGTATGAGCGTAACCAGGAATTCCTCTACGCAGTGAATCCAACCTATTCACTTTTAAAGCCCTTCAGGTAATCGGAAGGCAATCTTCATTTTCCTGTATAACATATGTTTATGTCCTGCAAATAGACTGTGTAAATGAAAAGTTCAAGAAGAGATAAGGAAGTGAATAGCAAAGTAATTTTCAGAAATCACAGTTTCAGTTCTGCTAACCAATTTAAGTAAGTACCTGAGAAGCCAGGTTACATTGACAACAAAGTAAAGAGCGAAATAAAATTCAAGATATCAGGAGGAAACAGATGTTATTTCTCAAAACAGAGAGTATCGAAGAGAGCTCTGTAAAAGGATGAAAGTGGTAATCTACAAGACCATCATAAGTGGTTATGCTTGCGTATGAAACATGGCCATTGACAAGAAAAGCGGAACCGATGCAGAACTCCTGGGAGAAAATGGTATTATATATGATACAGCAGGAGTCTTGGAGAATTGGATTTAGAAAAAAAGGGGGGAATGAGGAGGTGATGGAACTGTTTAGGTAACACAATATCCTGGTATTAGTGAATACACCTGGAATAAGATGGATATGGCATGTAGAAAGGATGCCCGATCAAAGGATACACAAGAAGATGCTCTATGGAAAACCGGAAAGGAAATGAAAAAGAGGGAAACCCTGGATCAGATGGGTATATGATGTGGAGGAAGTTCTAAGGTAGGATGTTCAAAGATGAATGGGAAAGTAAAAGATCGTAGAGATTGGATGGCCGTGGTGGAGAAGGCTCGGGTTCTTGTAGGACCGTAGTACAAAATTATATTAATAATAATAATAATAATGATTGTATTGCTTGTTAAAAAAATGTGAGGGTAAGAGAAAAAAAAATATTCATTAGATGACCAACGTTTGTATTTATTGGTGTAAAATTATCAAATTTCAACAATTTGTAAAATTTATGTCCATTACAATAATTTCTCTTGATAATTACGTACCATATACATTTATGGATCACTTCTATAGATGTCCGATTAACTTGATACACCCACTACATTAATATTGATTATAAATCTTTAGTAGGATTTTTTACAAAGTATTATTTTGGAAAACATTGCTCTAATATAATTAAATTGAAATTTTAAACTTATGATCATTATAAAACGATTTGTTTCTGCTTAATAAACCTGAAATTTCTGACGGACACGAGCGATGATATGCGCCACAGTCCAGATCTAATTCAGTAAAACTGAAAACAGATTTGCTGTAGTTTTGCGAGGAGGCTAATTGAGTACGGCTACCTTGCCAACTTGGCAGAGAGGACGTCTAATTATTTTCAACTGACAGGAGGAGCAAGTTTCTACGCTCGTCGGAACGATACTCTATGTCACCCGACAATGGGAGAAATAAATTAAGTTCATAACTGGTAGGAGCCGAATAAATTTTTATAGTTGGTATTATTTTTATAGCCAGTGTATATCCAATAATCCGAAACATTTGTAAAATGCACTCATAACTTTTTGGGAAGAAAACAGAAAAGAAAATGTTCTTTAATCGAATAGCCTGCATACAACTACCTATGTAAGTAATATGTACCTAAGAGATAAAATTTTCATAGGTATATATTTCCAACAATTAACGACGCAAAACAGTAGGGGGCAATATGGCTATGTAGAGTTAATTATCATTCACAAACCTATTTTAGCCAGTTCATTTAAAATACCGGAAACAATAATATTTATGTACAAAATAGTTTGTTTTTTTTTGTAACCTAATTAACAGAGCTCTGTATCGCACCTTCAATAATATACTAATATAATTCAAAAATCTAGCTTTAGGTTTAACAATAGGATTCGAACAAAAATTAGTTTAAATCTTTCAAAACTTATGTGTTAAGGTACTGCTACACTTTTGCCAAAATATCCTTACTCAAGTGTATGGACGGATTATTTAGATTAGCTGGTTCAAGTTGGCTTAAATTTGTTGCCAAACCATTGAATATTGGTTTTAATGCATGTCCACTATCCACCTGGGCCCTGTTTCATAATGAAAGGTAATAGTATTAGTTCAAAAGGCAAGTATAGAAACAGCATGTTAATTCCACTAATACTTATATTTTTCATGATAGGAAGGACTATTAGTGATATTACAGGAGTTAAAAAGTACTAAAGTACAAGTTGTGTTATTGTATTAAGTTAAATCGACAAGACTAATAGTATTAGTTTGTACTTTATTATGAAACAGGGCCATGGTTAGTCTTTTCGGAGTACAAACTCGTAGATTGGTGACAGTTTTGTAGGTCATATATTCGCGTTTATACATTTTTTAGACGACCTGACCAGCTTTGGGACACACAATAATCAAAATTTGTAAGTGAATTATTTTTGGAATTAAAATATTTCAACAAAAAAATTTTACAAAAAAAAAAAAGAAAGAAAAAGATATCTGTTTGGTCGGTATCCAGCCCATCTCTACTATAGCTAGAATAGTCATTTCTTAGATATATGCATGTATCTATAATTTCTTAAATAGCAATCCTTTGTCCACCTTATAATAAATTTAAAAATAAAATTTTGATCAATAAATATAGGTTTTTATTGTTTGTCATCGATCTGATGATTTTTAAGTCAACTCTTATTATTTGGAATATAAAATTAAAAAGGGAGATACAAAATTCAGAGTGCTTGAGTATTTTTTTGTAACAATATCTTATTCATGGTATTTGAGTTTGGCATATCTTTTACATATTTGGTACAAATCCAGTTTTGGGACAGCGCATTTATGTAGATAGATGATTATTAAACATTCCTAAATTATATATATTTACCAATAATTAAACATTTAACATGGTAGTTTACAGTGAATGATTACAGCACACTTCGCCGAAGCTTGTTAATATATTATGATCTGAGATCTTGTTAAAATTCGATAATTATACCAAAATATTTAGCGTTAGTTGGTTTTGAATATTCTCAAAGTTAATTGGCCTTTTATCTGGTAATTAATTGACTTTTATTTTCAGCTGTTGTTTTTGATAGCAATCTTAATTTTCACGTAGACCTTGTGAGTACGTGATTTCATGGATCTTTTTTCCTTTAATTTAAACAATATGTTATATAAATGTGAGAATGTAAAAACAATCACTTTACTTTTAATTATGAATTTCCCAGACGCTGATTAGTAATTTATTTATTATAACAACAGGACAAATCTCCTAATATAAAAACAGAGTACCTACACTTGGAGTGCAAAGAATAACAAATAAAATGATATACCAAAACTGAAACTTAATTTAAAATATAAAAGAACTTTAAAGTATACAAATAATTTAAGCATTCATGAAAGGAATTAAATACATTATTAAGCACTCAAATATTTAAGAAACGTAAATGAAATAATACATAATAGCATAAGAAACATTGTTAATAAATTTAAAACATTTATATCAAAGAAAAATTAATTGCCTAGTAATCAAAGATCAAATATAATTTTTATTTTATGTTTCAACGTATATAATGAATCAAGAGACAATCAACAGCTTTTACTTTCCTTTGAATTCTATTAATATTAGGTGTAATGATTTCAGGCAAAAGAAACACTGAAGGACTTAGACTCTCTCATTATTAACAGGAATGCTACAACTAATGAATTTTCAATGTTTTCGGCAATTAATTAAAAAATTAACAGTCTCTGCAGTAACACCATATCACTGTTTCAAAGGATTCAAAATTTAGTTATTTTAACATATCTTAAAAAACTGTAATGGTCGTTTTCAGGAACAGAAATATGATATAAATAAAAATTCGGGAGTATGATGAACAAGAGTATAATACGAATGAATATATCATAGCAATAAATTTAAATATTCCCTAGATGCCTTCTAAATGAAAACAAAATCTACAATTAGGCTAATGAAACATTACTTTATAGAAAATGAAGTATAATTTAATTCAATTTAAATCACAATATTTGTAACCAGGTCTCATAAAAATCATCTTCAAAAAGTTCATTATCTCTTAATGAATAATCAAAGAGTTAAGACTAAAGTATGTTAACTGTGTAATTTAAAAACAAATTAACGAAGTTCAGATTTCAAAGTTCATCAGGTTACAACTGAAAAATTCCAAAACAAAAACCAAGAGTCTCTGAGAAATGGTAGTAACAATCTAGTGCAGTGCGCGGATCACAGTTTGTTCTAAAATTTGTATTCTATTTTTAACCAATGCTTAGCAATGCCAAATTGTAATCAATTTTGAGAAAATTAAGTATTTTTTTGTTAGTCATCCTGTCAGCTGAAAGGTCAATTTATAGGTTTAGAGAAATTAAAAAATAACTATTCCATTAACAATTATGAAATGAAAACATTAATCAGACCGGCAAACCGAGAAAACGCACCCTAATGTTAATTATTTGACGAAAACAAAATTAAAGTATGAAGAAGATGGTCGCAGTTGCAGCCAGAAAGAACAGTCCCACTCCGAAGGGCTTCATCAAGGCTGTTCAAGATGATAAAGTAAAGCTAATAAGTAAGCTGTTAAATTAATAAAGCTATCATCTGGAACAGCCTTGATGAAGCCCTTCGGAGTGGGGCGAAACATCGGATAGTAAATAGTTGTAAATTTTTTTTTTTCCGCAACCCTGACCATCTTCTTCATATTTGAAATTATACGGTTAATCATCTATATAATATTATATATAATGTAATATAATATAATATAAAATTAAAGATACTTTAGAGGGAGGTTTTTTTTTATCTGCTTTAAACCCTGTTCAGACTGATTCAATAAGGGCGTAGTCTATTTGATATTAGAAACCACTTAATTGGGCATTTTTTTTTTTTTTTTTACTGTGCCTAATGAAATTAGATTAAACTGTTTTTGTAAAAAATAGAAAAAAAAAATGCAAAATCGATATAAAGTGGATCTTTCGGCTGGTTGTGGCTGTAACGAGTGTTTCCGTCGAAAACCTGAATTTGAAATTTCCACTATATTCCCCCCTTAAATTATCCATGAACTGGTAAAGGAAAGTAAAAAAAAAAAAAGTTACCTCTTATTTTATTAAATAAAAATTAATGTCTTCTGAAGGAATGTACTATCACTAATTGCTAGTAATTTTCAGGTGGTTTTCTATTTTTATTTTTTTTCCTCATTAATTTATGCTAATATTGGATAACTGATATTGTTCTGGTTCGATGGAGACCTAATTAAAATGCGGCTCACATTACGAATCGTTAAATAAGAAGGATTAATAACCTTTCCATAAAGCTATATAATTTCATTTAATGGATGGGTATAAAACAAACAATGCACTTTTGAAGTGGCCGTTTGCAAGGCACCAATGCCTGCAAAGTTGCAATTTCGCCAAGAATTTGCATATAAAATACAGGAAACCGCGAATAATTCTAACACGTCAGGTTAGAGAATGACCTCATAACAATAAAAAAAAGGGAGAATTATTTTAAATTCCGCAAAAAAAAAAAAAAAAAAAAATGTCAAGAACGAGGAGCATTGTTGCAGGAAGATTCTATTGCGTTATTATTGCACTCCTTGTCTGATATTTCAAGCGGAACTTAGTACTCCTAGAGATGGCAATTCTTGTTTTGTTTTTCCTTACTCTTAACTAAGGAATCTCTTCTGATTTATAAGGCGGTACAGGTAATGAAATATGGCTACTTAAAACATTCCCTTTCAACGAATGGAGAGAAAATGCTCTTAAGATTTATTAAGCTCAATCATTTAGAGATCGCATCGAAATCTAGACCAGCTCTATAAAATTATCATTAAAAGCATCTGCAGTCTTTTTAACACCAATGGTATAATTTTCTTCTCTACTTCATATCTCTATATCTTTTCTTTATATCCACCTTTAAATCTCATTTTAATTTCTCCAACTTTTCAGACCAGATCCGACACAGATGCACAGTTTTCTTAATAAATATTTAATATGCCAGACGATCTTATTTCTGATTACCACTCCGGGAATAACAAAGATTCAATGAGCTTTCGTTTATGGGATTATTTATTTTTCTATTATTTTTTTTTTTACACTCTGTAAATTTAGCTTTAATTTTAAATAAATAAAACATATATTTTTGTATTATATTAATATTAAATCCTTAAAAAATGCAATGTATGTGATTCTGAACGAACAGTGAATAGCAGTGGTATTGAAAAGGAGTAGACTGTAGCAAAATATATTTAGTTTCTTAAAATCGCTCAAATTTAAAAATTCATCATTAGTATTTAAAACAATTATCAGAAAGTCGGTGCATTGCCAAAGTGACATACTTGATAGTTTCTAAGTGCATTGTTCTATTACTATGAAAATATAATATTGAGAATACTATGGTTGGTGCATTCCCAATTCTGAATGTAAATATTGTACATAGGCATGTGTATTTATTTTATTTTCACTTAAATTTAATTTAATTTTCTTGAATATATATTATCATGTTATAATTAAATCATTAATATAATTAAATAAAGTTTTTATTAAATGGATTTATATTTTTATTTATGACCATCATATTTCTATTTTTTTTAGATTTATGTCCAATGCCATAGTGAAAAAAATTGATTGGATTTAATTGGAATAATAGAAATTTAATTTGTTTGATTTAAATCCTCGTACTGTACAAGGTTGAAACCAAGCAAGTTCAAAAATATTTGATTCAGAACTATTTTATTATTTTTTAAATTGTATGAACCAGAATTGATTTTTAATTTATACAACTCATTAGTTTATAACTTGCTACTTTAAAAAAAAAAAAAATATCTCAATATGTTGAAAATTTCATTTTGTATCTAACCTTAAATCTAAACTAAAATTTGGGATTTAACATTTACACAGTTTCACTCTTTTGCCGAGGATATTATATATATTTTATGACCATGCTTTTATCCATGATGTTTAAATCATTTGTATCTTGAGTGAGTGGTAATAACTACGAATATAATTTCTTCCAATTAATTTTCATTTTAAATTTAGTTCGACGTGATGAAATATTAAGGAATTAAACATGCAAACTTTAATGGATTCTAATGGATTTTTATCGTTTATCATACACAGATGAGGGAAAAGAAACACATTTGCATATAAATCCGAACAAGTGTTTTGATTAGTCAGCAATCCGCTAATAAGAAGTATTCATTGACAATCCGATCATCTTCCATTAAGATTCATCATATATCTTGATTAAGTCCAAGGTGACATTTATTTTGCATGAGTTCCGATAAGAATCGGTGAGGTTCACTTAGTATTCGTGGAGGGTGACTGTTCCCGATCGGACACAACCGAACAGAGATAGCCCCAACGATGTGGGATTGTGGAAACGCCTAGTAACAACGACTGGCCATAGGGAGCCAGCGCCGAGCGTCGTGTTGGCATTTGCATAGGTGCCAATTTAAATTTCAAATTGGCAGTGCGAGGCAAGGTGCCGGCCAGATCAGGTGCGGCCCTAATTATCGGGGGCTCTGCCTGCAATTAGGGGCCCTCAGGTAATTTATTTCCTGGAGGGGGGAGGTTAAGAAATCAGAGACTGGGGGGCCCTGTCACTTGACTTTTCACGCTTGGCCATTATCCGCTATAGCTGATATTTTCTTATGATAAACACATTCCTGGAATCACTTAGTCTTGGAATTTACGAACCGTAATTTTTTGGCATTTCACACATATTTTAATGGCTGATATAAATGTGTTTATATAGACATGTAAAAGGTTTGTAGATATTTAAGCTGGACTAAATGAAAAAAATAATTGGCTAATGCAGCTCTCCTATTGGTTTTAATTATAAGATTATGGTCTGGTTGAATTAATAAATACTTTTAAGATCATTTTACCTGATCGTTTATAATATAAAAAAAGTAAAAGTTAGGTTTTAGAATTTTTATAAGGATAATATGAACTCATACTTCATAAAAAAAAAAAAAAAAAAATCATTTCTGTATAACCTCTTCTTAGAAAAATTACACATCCGTAAAACTAACAATTACCCTTTATTTATTTCCTTGATAACGTTTCGGACCAATTTTTCTCCATTTTCAATCCTAGTTCCTGCAATCATAAATTAAACATTGTCAAGAATGAATGGATGTGTCATTTTTCCAAGAATACGTTGTACAGAAATGATTTTTTTTTTCAACTTAGTGTGTGGTACCATTAAAAATATTACACATATTAATTACAAATAATATCCAGATCTAAATTAATATAAAGAGAATATTTGAATTAATGTCAAGTAATACATATTTGAGGATTGATTCCATAATACCAGTATTACCAAATGTTTTCCATTTTGCAAAATGTTTTTACAGGTATGAGGGGAAATAAATATATTATTTTATGGTGGGAATTATTTTATAACAACCACATAGCTTTCTATACACCATAATTCGCAGTAATTAAAGCGACTTATTACATAAAAACTGGAAAATTATTTTGATAGTTGTTGACCTGCAGGTGCTTGTAAAGAACTGAAACGTGTTAGGAGAGTTGGGAGCACTTGCGTCTTCGGAAGCAAGGTCTTCTATAAGGGATTTCATAATAAAAGCAGGTCCATGTTATCTTCTCTATTATCTTGTAAAACAGAAATATCCTTGGCCACGTATTTGTTCTTACCTATTCATAAAAAATTATGATATTTAACAAACTAACAGATAGCTTAAAAAGAAGTTTGACAATTCAAAGCATAATTGCTTAGACAATTCGATGTATAACTACTTGTAGAAGAAATGTTGTAGAAATGCTTGTAGAAGAAATGTGGTGGTCTCACAAAATGAAAAACTTGACCCCCCACCTCCCCACCAAGGTTAGAATACTTTGGTCACCTGTAGATAACTAGACAAACATCACTTTCGCTGTGGATTGCCTTAAAAAAAAAAAGTCTTAATATTGATTAGTAAACGATAAAAGATAAAAATTAGTAAACATATTGAAACTTTAAATTTGTCAAATAAAATTTCTCAGTATTTTTATATTTTAATTTTAAAGATCCCGAGATCATATTATTCTTTTTATTTTATTTTATCATAGATCTCATTTAACCTGAAAATGTTACGTTTGAATCGCTATTAAACTTGAGAGTTGATGGAAAGATATTTTCGTACGAAAATGTTTAAAAATTCTTATATTTTTTTTAATCATCAACATGCTGAGAACAAGACACTACCTTCTCCCGGTCATGTCGAACCCAACCAATAAGTAGATGATTATTCAGAACATAAGGTATAAAACTGCAATTGATACCTAATGTATAATCGTGCAATAATGCATTCTTCATTACAGAAAATTGCGCAGTGATGATGGAATATTGAACAATTTTGAATTATTAGAAAATAAGTGAGTGTCTTAAATTGTGGGATTGCGCAATTTTATAATTTTCTATCCTGAATGACATTATTAATATTCAGTGAAGTCATAAACTGGAATCATAGACGTAGGTTTATCATTAAATCATTTGTACCTATTTGATCACTGATGTCTTTCTATTACATATATTGCCAAGATTGTAGGTGTAGTAGTAGGTTTTCCTAAAAAATGAAGAAATGTAGTTTCAGAAATGATTTTTCCACAATTATGGGAAGGGTTTTGATAGTACTTATTCAAACTTAGTATCAATTTAAAATCGAACTTTCCACATCCATAAAATAATTATAATTAAATATAAGATGATATTTTATAAGCTATATACATGAGTTATTCTTTAGTATTTTTTAAAATTTATTGTGTACTTTTCTCTTTAATTATTATTTTAAGGCATCAACCGCTTCTGGGTCATTATTGCCTTAATTTCCGAAAGTTTTATAAGACATTATTTTCTTAATATCTGCAATTTTATAATTCCTTATTACCTTAATTTCCGAATTGAAACGTATAACTATTGATAAGTTAGGTTTCAATACTTTTCTGTCAGAAGCTTTTAATTATAAATTCATACATTTATATTTATGTATAAAGTTACATATAAAATATCTATACAGTAACAGTTAGCACTTATTAGGGAATGAAAGATGAAATCCGCTAATTATAGCAGTAGTTATGTAGTATTCATTAGGAACACATTCGCAATTTGCCATTCTTCCTTTCAGCACAAAGCAATTATAAAGTTATAAACTATAGATGGATAATTAGAACACATGTTAAAATATTATAATTAATGGAGATAAGAGATGATAAAATTGTACCTTGAAGCAGAACGAATAAATCAATATAATTAGGGGCAATTAACATATTATTTTATTAGCTGTTAATCTATAACATCTTAACGAGTCTTAATTGAAGTTTACTAATTATACCTATATATACAGTTGGACGAACTTTTTTGAATAAGGCGTAAATGATATTCCAAGTTTCGATTATTTTATTATTATTTCTTTTCATATTGTTAACCGATTGCGAACGATAAACGAAGCCAACTCATTAAACTGTATAAATTTTCATACAAAGTAGAAGAATTAGCTGATTTGCAAGGCGGAAATATTGTTTGAAAATATATGTAAAGCCGCGGATTAAATTACATGGAATCATGAGAGAATGAGGTGTTGTGAGTGAGTTACAAGGGAGCCCTATACATACATAATCATCTCCTTGAATATATTATCCTGTTACTGATGTTTTTTGGCCCGTCCCTGTCCCCGTGGTGAGGTGCCGGCCCGTTCCCAACAACTGTTATCGTCTCGTCAGAGGAATTGTAGCATTTAAGATCCACCTCCTTCCATTTGTGTAGATTACATTGTGAGCGTATCATTAAGCGGTTAGGCTTCGAACTCTTGGCTGTGTGAATATGTCCTATCTAAAGGGGCCATCTCGACAGACAGTGTTCCGTCGCGGATGGCAGGGCACCACCTCGTTTCTTATACAAATAATGTTGATATAATTAATATAACGGAAACACGCTAACTAAAAAAAAATAATCTTCCAAATAATTTGTCATTTTTTCCTTGTCTGAACAAAAACGTTGATCCGCGTTGCGCAAGCACGTCCACAAAGATCAGTACAGTACTGCGAGCAGTACCCAATTTGTAACACCTGCCAACAAGAAGTTCGAGTGAAATTTTAATTTCGTCCACGTAATTAATCAATTATAGCGAGTAGGTTGGTCGATGTTCGACATGTCCCAATCTCACAAGAGATCATAGCACATAAAAAAAGGCAATCCTTCCGCCCCGCCAAGACCCCCGGAGAGCGACGGTCCTCTATCACTTTTGAAATATGAGCTTAAAACGGGAAGAAGAGACTTTAAGATAGTTAAATCGAGCAATAGAAAAAGCGCCTGAAATTGAAAAACGGCATAAAGACTTTTTAAACTAACAATTATAGCGAATAGGTTGGTAAACTATTAATAATAAACTGAATAAGTGAAAAACTTATATAAAAAAATAAAAGATCTTATCACAAAAAGTTTTCTTTTGAACACATAAGAGTGAGATTTCAGAATTTAAGTTTTGTATACTTACAATGTAAATAAATGTCCCATTTTCCCCAAAATTTTCCTAGTTAAATGAAATTTTACTTACATTTTGTTTGAACAATATTAGCTCTACTAAATAAAGCATTTTATGATTGATAAAAAACGGATTAGTTTGTTGATTGAAATATTTAACTCTTTATAAATTTTTCTTTTCTCAATTTTGTTGTTATCTAAGTTGTTTCAAAATCCATACATTCGTTAGCTCCACAGTACTGTTTCCTACGTTAGGACCGAATTATGCTTGATAAAGATAAATGTTACTAATAAACCACTGGTGTAAAAGAATTGATAAACAAACTTCAAAAATGAATATATTTTATATTTGTTCTGTGATTGTTTGGATTTTCTCGTGCAATTCCTAAAAGTAATATCACTAAATTTCTCATTATGTTGTTCCTGATAAGGTTCAATGTGTATCAAATCTAGATGTAAAGTTTTCTTTTTATCTGAATAAAAATCTGCTACAGCCGGATTTGAAACCGAGTCCAAGGAGTTAGTAGAAGCACATCGCCTTACTCACTGATATAGCTCGCTCCTTTTTTTCTCTGAAAAAGAACTTATATTATATTTTAAGCGGTTAGTGTGCACGTATAGAATGCACATCCTGTATCATTCCCTGATTCTTCCAAGCATATTAATTTTAAATGATTTTTTTTCTTTAATTCTAAGCTCAGTTGTATTCCAAGAATCCATACTACTTTAGGCTGCTCCTGGCCTGTTTTTTGTGAGAAACTTTGTAAATTAGTCACTGTCCATAATTTACATTATTTCTGGTAAATCAAAAATACTCGCTTTCAATTTGAGTTCGGATAAATTCAG
Organism: Halyomorpha halys; assembly: GCF_000696795.3. Classification (NCBI taxonomy): domain Eukaryota; kingdom Metazoa; phylum Arthropoda; class Insecta; order Hemiptera; family Pentatomidae; genus Halyomorpha; species Halyomorpha halys. Next base: position 55,738 of record NW_027115641.1, on the reverse strand, counting down.
AAAAAAAATCTCTATAATAGCAATTGAGGGCAAAAGAATGATTCAAAAGAAATTTTTACAACAAAAACAAATTATTTAATTAATTAGTGCATAATTTAAAAAGCTTTTAAATAGTCAGATATGTTTGTAAGTGAATAGTTTTAACTGAAAAAAGCTTTTTTATTACTTACTAGAAAGTTTATAGAAGTTCCTCATTATAACAATATAATATAGAGTAAGATGTAATCGTATTTACAAATACATCAAAAAAATATTTTTTTTTATCTCTATAATGTTTTTTTTATTTTTCGTTTTTCGTATTTACCTTATCATTTTATCTATATCGATATATATATTTTTATATTTATCTTATTCAATCAAATATGAATCATTCATAATTTCTTAATATAATCAAACATTTCATTAAGTGATTGCTAAATTTCCCGTACTTCAGCCGAATGAGTAAGTCGATCAAAGCTTGCTACGTCTAAATTTTAGAGCTTAAATGTCCCTTTCTTCTGTACGGTTGAGTTATGAAACTGAACGATGACTATTTTTCTTACATCTGCAAAGGTCACTCATTAATTCATTTGTTTTTATGAAACATGATTAATCGCAAAGCACCATGCAATTATACAATTATACACTTACGTTCCACATGGTTATATAACTTTATTAAACCAAGCGTAACATTATTCATAACATGGGTGGGATAAAAAAAAAAGTTACTGATTTGATAGTACAAGAGGATATTAATATGATATTTTTTGGAGAAATTCGAGAATGATTTGTGTTGATATATCAAGGTGATTCATTATTTGTTAAAGTTGAAAGCTCGTAATCAGTTTGTACGCTAACAATTTAAGTAGTTACGAATTAGAGAATGGGATGCGCTCAAGAACTAATTACTAAAAGAAAAATTTGTCATTTCAACACCTTCATTCAAAGCTCTAGGTAGCTTATTTCACTAAACCAGCGAATAATGGCAAGACGTTATCTAATCTGGCGAATGAAATTGATTTGTTACTTAGAACGGTTTAGTCTCAGTTACCGTATCCGTTTAAGCGTTTACTTACTTCGAGTTATGTTTTTCGTATATCTCATATTTCTTATCATAGCTCAAAAAACAATTTGGAATTATATAGCTGATTTGCCGATTTATAAAAAGTCCTGATGCATAGGCCCAAGAAATATGTACTTTCTATGCCGAATTGTTTCCTCCTTGCTTACATGAACTGCAAGGAATTTTGAAAGTTCTGCTATTCTTTCACTATTCTAAGCGAAAACATTATGATTGAATTGTTAGAACACTTTGATTTCGACTCCATTTTATAAATGAATTCAGAAAATTATTCCATACTTTCCCCATTTTAATACTCCAACACTCAGAAGTCGTTATTACCGTAATTTCACAACATGTTGATATTTATTCCTCTGATTAAGCTCTGAATAATATGTCATTTTTTCTTGTGCTAACAAACGTAGATTTCGTTCTTTAACCTGTTAAATCCTTAACAATCCCTGATAATCCTCCGAGGCGTCTGAAAAGAAGATGGCCACGGGACCTTCTAATTTAAATTAATGTGTGAAGTACCACCAATGGGTGGTTCCTTCCCAAGATTTTCAAGTGTATATGAAACATACAACATATTTACCTATTGTATTATTATGTACAGTTATAAATTTATAATATAAATTTATACATTAAATAAATAATTAAATTTAAAAAAACCTGTTAAAAGGTTTAGTATTAATACTATAAATTTTATATAAATACTATTAATTAATTGGAGAAGATGGTCGGTGAGGGGGTGAGGTCAGCAAGGAGAGCATAAAATAATATTTATTCATGCCGACGTTTCGACCTAAGTTTCAGGTCTTCATCTGGGCTGCAGAACAAAAAGAGATAGCAACCATCATTTAGAGAAACATACAATTTAATAGAAATAGTATACTTACAAATTTCAAATGATACAAAATATTGAATTGAATAATACAAAATAGTTTATCGATAACAATGGAATTAGACAGCAGCAGATTGATAACAGTTAGAGATGGAATATTATTTAGGTAAGTATAATTCAAGGTATGTAAACATCTCAGCAACGCTGCTTTCTTTAGTCAGGTATTCCTATATAAGTATATTATATAAATTCATCTTATCCTATTTAACGTTGAGCTAAAGTTTCCCCATAAATTTGGATTTCGCCCAATGCACTGCACAATCCAACAAGACCTCAGTATCGTCAATTATGTCTCTTCAGCTCCTGAAACAAGCAATGTTGTCCGGATAACTTTACGACACAGTGGAATCTTTTAACCGAGCTTGGCACTTTTTAAGATTAAGCCTTATTCCTACCTCACAAAACGCTCCTTCCTAGTTCGCAGTGGCTCTGACTGTTCGAAGTGCTATCTTGTTGAAGCTGGAGTTCTCCAAGGGCTATCTGCTATATCCTCTATATTAAGTGTATTTCTGGAACAGTTGCAGACGAAACAACCATTCTATCATTCCATTATGATCCTGCAAAAGCCTTATTCAAGTTTAAGTTGAATTAAAAATAATAAAAAATAAGTTATTATTTGTAATAATAAACGCTGAATATATTAATGACTATCTATTATATATATACTACTACTAACATGATTTATTTTTCGTAAATATTTTTTAATTTTACCCTTATTTTTATTTCATTATTTAACATCAGCTATGTTTCAAGAAACACCTGGATTACGACCGTTATAAAATAAAAATCTTTTTTTCATCTTCTGTTAACTTGTTCTATGAACTTGTCCTCATTGTTGCGACATTGGAGTTGGAACACTCAAACCTCACGGAACGGCACTGCAAGAATGACGACAGCTGCTTTGGAAGGAGTCGCGTTAATTAGCCGATACCCTTGGCGATAAAACAAGTAGATTGAGGATCCGCCGGAGCAAGGCAGTTTTTTGCTTTTCCATCGAGATGAGCCTTAAGGTACAAGCGGTGTCAACCGAGCAGCTGTTCTCTAATCTTCCTCAATTAGCTCTTCTGGGTCTACGCACCTACCATTAACAGCCTTGTTTTGAATTTATTCGGTCATCGACAACATCTGGTTATCAGTCAAGGACTGCTTAGCCGTTGACAAGCATTGAAGTTACAGGTGTTAAAGGCCCATGTGAGAAGTGTTACTCAATTGAATTCGATTCTGAACTGAGTTAGCATTATAACTTTCATCTGCTGATTGTTGAAGTTTGTTTGTTTAGTGGCACCAAACTTCATTGATTGTTGAAGTAACTGTATTCCTATGAAAAGTGTTTTTTTAGAATTTAATATACATATAAAACTTTTTGACAATAAGTGTAGAAGAAGTAGAAGCATATAAATTATTATTAATTTTTTAGGGCATTACTGAAAGATTCTACTATTTACTAGTTGTAGTTAATAAATAATAATAATAATAATAATAAAGGCTTAACGAACCCGAAGGTTCGATGCCGATACCACCAATCGCTCTCTGCATACATCCTTCCAGTGATGCCCCTCCAAACCCAATCCACTAAATCTGTTTTAACACAATCCTCCCATCTACGTTTCGGTCTACCCCTCGGACGTTTACCCGTTGGTTCAGTGTTTATTACCATTTTAGGGATCCGCTCGTTACTAAACCTTACATGCCCATCTTATATATATGCTATAACTTGAATTATATTTACCGGGTTGAAATTAATAAATACTTATGATTATTATTTAATAGATATAACCAAGAAATACTTATAATTAAATACAAATACAAGTTATAGCTATTAAATTTTAATAATTAAATTTAAAAGATATACCTATAAAAAACGCGGAGTGATTTTTTAGTTTCTCTGTCAACGTACTACCATGAGGACAAAAAAACATATAGTCACTCAATGTAGACCACAAATAAATCTCAAATCAGCTGTTACAAAATTATATGGATTAGTGTAAAACGCCCAACGATTATTTATTATTATTTGTTGTGATCCACTATCTCTCTTGTGTCAACTTTTTTTTATACTGTGAATATAGATATTTTTTATGATCTAATTTTTTTTTGTCTTGAATATTCCTCATGTAGCGAATCTGGTTTGTTCTTTACTTGCATCTGAGTGACTTTTGATTATGTGCTAATAAGGTTCATGTTAATTTCGTTTTTTTTTACTTTGAGCTGCTAATACATTAATTATGGAACTGCTAAATTATACTTATATAACTGATACTATTTAATTTCAAGCCTAACCCGCATTGAACAAGTACCCTGAGGTTCCATCTTATCATTCTGGTATGTAGTAGGAAACTGTATAACGTATGTACATGTATATTAGTAAATATAATATTAAATTTAAAAACAAAAAAACCATTTATTTTGGCTAAAACATTTAAGAAAAATATAACATAATACTGAAGACAATTACTAACATATTACAACAAATATGAAAGGAAAATAATTCATGGTAATTTTAAAAATGTTATTTCAATATAATAAATCAAATACAGGAGCAGAAAATAGAAATTTAAAAATTAATATGCAGCAAAACATCAATTTCTAAACCTTTCAAATAATAAATCATTAATGATTCCAAATAAAAATATTTTGTATTCCAGCAGAGGTATCACAAGACCTCTAGATCGATAAAAGTATCATGTCAACTTAAACTTTTAATATTAACCTTTTATAATCTATTTTATTTTTTATGAATTTATTAGAAATAAAAAACATAATTAAATATATCATTGCTCAAAATATATCTCTTAACAGGAAGATTTTACGATTAGAAAAACGTACAAAATGTTCTTTGAGATTTTTAAACAATCAAAATCAAACTGAATTTGAAAGACATAACAACATTTAGTTAAAGTTTTATAATGAACTTTACCGCACAAGTTTGGGCTATCATAGGGGCTGAAATAGATCACAGATATGTGTATATACATACAACAAGAAGTCGTAAAAAAATTAATACAAAGAACAGTTAGCCTAAAATCCTGTTATAATTTACACAGTCTAACATAAATGATTTCTAATTAGTACCATAATTATTTGTGGCATTCACAAAGAAAATCAACTATTTCTACAAATTATGTGGAGCAAACTATCAGAACTCGAAAACAAGGTGAATTGTTGTTATTTATTGAAGTTTATATTTTTGTTGCAGTCTATTCTTGTATGGTTTGACATTCAGACACTATCCTAGAAGATTTTATTCTGAAATTAGCAAATCGAGTTTGATTAAAGTAAATAATTAATAAATATTTGCTATTCGAAATAATTGATTTCTTAAAACTTAATCAACCTAATTTCTGCTTACTTTCTTTCTATTAAGCTCATTTATTCATAATTTATTCCTGAATTCAGAAGCTCTAATTGGACGAGATGTGTCGTCAGATAAGAAAATACTCTAATGGTCGGGTAGCTGACACCATTTTGGCAATTAAATAAATTATTGTCCAATTATTGAGGCAGATCATTGGTGCGATTTTTCTTAAAGGGTCGTAAGAATAATCTAAACGCTTTGGAAGATTTTAAGTGAAATTTTTGGAGTCATTCATGAGTTGGAATTAACTTCCTACAACCTCTTGAGACCTCTGATCCTGCAATTTGGTGAGGAATGGTATTGATAATCTATCATCAATAAACTTCATTACTGCAGAAAAATAAAAATAATTTAAAACATTTATTTCGAGCAAAAAATGATTATTTGATGTATAGGGTGTCTTTATCTGGATAATTTTTTATTTATACCGCAGATTTAAGATCATCGTGTGTGCATCAGTTCCGAATATGGCCAAATTTATATCTACTTTGAGCTTTGTTCAATTATCCTCTATTAATACTACTCAACGGTTTTTGTTTTATCCTTTGAGATTTAGATTTACCGTTTACAGTATATCAAGATATGTATCAATTCGGTCTTCGGAATGGAAGTTAAAGGCAAGGGTTAATCCAAACATTATCTATATTAATCGCGAAAATAAGATTATAATAAAAAAAAAGATTATGGTGGTCTTGGGATTGGCTGACAGAAGTAATAATTTTATTCATAATATTTATTTTACAAAATTTTTATTTATTTTATTTTTATATTTAATTATAATATCAGAAGAATATATTGATTGTTGCACCACCACCACTTTTTTTTCACCGTTTCATCTTAAACGTTCCCTCGTGTTATAAAATCCTCTTATTTACTCCAGTAAACCTTTTTTTCTTAGGTAGTAAAATGTAGGTAAAGAAATTTCACTCCTAAAACTTTAAAAATATTTGTTTGATTTAATTGTCTAATATTTTCTAGCTCCCTTTAGTGAATACAGGAATCTGAATGAATCTTTCTTAGAGTCCAAACCAGCGTCAACGATGTCTATCCAGAAAAATAATGAAAATTTTCTGGAGTTAGGTAGGATTGAAACTCGAATATATAATGTTTTAATTTTATAATAGAAAAAAAGGATCTATACATTAAATCAAACTATCCATATATTAATGAAAAAAAAAATCTTTTTTGATAATAAATTATTAAAATACAATTATTTCATACATTTACATTTTGTTTTAAAAGGATCGTCTCTCCCCCTTGGATCAACCTATTGTTAAAGATGTTAAAAAACGGTCTTGAAGGTTTTGACATAAGGGACAAAAAAATTAAAGAATTGATTCATTAGCCTATCAATAAATATAGGAACATGTCGGCGGTTTGGGTTGGGGTGTAGGTCCCAGAGCGCTCGGTACGTTGTGCGTTCGATCCCCACCTAGGGCAGTTTTATTTATTAGAATTTATTTTTCGGCGGCCCCGAGAAGTGTATTGTGACACTCTTACCTTAGTTGGTGGTGGCAATTCTGGTAGCCGCCAGAGGTTTTCAAAAAGGACCGTAAGGTCCGCTTTCTGGACTTGTTCCCCCCACCAGTTACTAAAACCAATAGCAATCAATAAATCCACGTGATAAATTATTGTCAGTAACACTTATAGATCCTATGAGTCCATGTTTTTTTTTTTTTTCCAAACTGTAAAAATCAGTCATTTATATTTAAAAAAACTGCTGGTACCGAAATATAATAGAAGCGCAGAGACGAGGTGTCGGAGAAGGGCGCCAGTGGCACATTTCCATACAATCGGCTACCGGCACAAAAAGCAGACAATGATATAGTGACGGCAATAAAACTAGGAGCGAGCCAGGGCGCCCTTTGAACAAGCCGCCGCAATTATACAACCCTTATTGCTCTCTGTCGCGATATATGAGCTACTCCTCCCAACTGCTTTCTTCTGTCACCAATCAGCTTATAGGGATCCCCAACACCATTTTCTGGAAATTACACCGTAATACTGTGGGCACTAGATAAGGTCTTATCCATCCAGAAGCTAGATTCACCTTTGCACCTGATCAAAGACGGTTGTAATGTAGACACATTGTAAGAGTTTTACACAACTTTGCATAACGAATCATTTTTTGAATAAATTAATAATTAATTTCCTTTTATTCTTGTATGGGTCTGAAAACAATTAGATCGGTGTATCAAACAATCAGGTTTATTAAGTTAAGTGGTGGATGAGGGTGGGTAGACCCAGGAGGGCTCCAGAACCCACAGGACTGACTCACGGATATAGTGAAACAGAAAATATTTATCTACCATAGCCGGATTCGAACCTGGGTACTTGGAGATAGTAGCACTACAAAGCTACACATTCCCACAATTTAAAAAATAAATAGTAATATTTAAAAACATCAAAGGAAGTAAAAAACAAAAACCAAATGATGCATAAATTAATTTCGACAAGTATTTTATACGATAACTAAACCGTAAATAAGGAAAACCACATTGCATTCGTTTCTGGGAAGGTCATTTAAGAGATATAGAAAATAACAAGCTGTGTTATTCTACTGCATGAATTAAAAAAAAAAAAGTAATAACTAGTAGCTTTAAAAATTTTACAGAAGGAATTAAGTATGGAACATTTTTCGCTTTTCCGTTAAAGAAAAAAACAAAACAGAAATTTGCCTACAGACCTCTTTAATAAAGATGTTGAAGCACTATAAATGTTTGTTCTTAGTTTTCAAAGTAACGTCTTGATATCTGGAAAATACATCTGGATGAGGATGTAAAAAATTTATTCAGTTTTCATATAATTTTCTTAGTAACAACATTATTGTTGAGCAAGAGACAGGTTAGTGTGTAAATCTCTTTACATATTAAATAGAATGGCTCCGAGCCAAGACGAAAACAAGCGATTTATCAGGGAATTAACATTTCTCCCTGGAGTGACGCTACCCCGTTCCTAGCCTTAATCTTCTTTAATCTCTACGAATGCGTTGGTGGTACTAAGTAGAAACACGGGTAGCTTAGCTTGCTCCGTGTCACCCAGCTAATATGTTACTGTTTATTCTAGTCCTCTTCTGGCCTTAACAATTTATTTTAAGAAGTGCATCTTCCAAGGTTATTCAGTGCTTTAGAAGAATGGAATCAAGGAAACCTATCCTTCTTTAAAACGAATCATGAAATATTACCACAACGTTCTACATAAATTCATGAGTATCATAAAATCAATACTGGCTCTACATGAGAGAGCGGTCATATAAAGCGGCCTATGATCTCCTTTATATGCCTGTTAAATGCATAACCTTGTATTTATAGAATGTATAGAAATGTATTCAAGGTATAGTTCAAAGTTTGCGTGGTTATTACAAAGCAATGTTTGTAAAGCTTCACTTTTTTTCTAGTCATGCTACCGATGGCATGGAAAATGAATCGTTTCCATTCACGAAACTAGTCCAAACAAATGAGTTGAGCACTTTTGTAAAATGAACATTGCTGCACCTTCAAAGTAACTGATTAAAAAAAAAATGGTGGTTAATGTGTACGAATAATGAAGTTGAAATCGTTAGTTCTCCATCTGGCCACAGACAGTGATGACCTCAGTGAAGTCACATTAAAAATACTAAAACATGTGGTGGACGAAAAAGACATTCTGCTTTGATTTTTTTCCAACATAATTTAGATAACTAAAAATCCTGGTAAATCATATATATTTGGAGTTCTATCAATGGATTGATTCTACTCGTGTTTGTACCATGTCATTGTATCACATACAGCAAATTTACTTGTTATATATATTTTTATACAGTTGTAAAATAATAAAATAAATTATCACAATATAAAAAAATAATATATTTCGCATACATTTCTTTATTTTATTTAAATGGTATTATGTTTATTCATATCTGAACATTTTTTTATAATATGCATGATTTTGAAGAATTGAACGGTCTAGTCGGCCAATGGTAGGTACTGGATTTTATAGATATTTTAATTTTTTTTTTAAATTATTAAAACTGGTGTTAAAAATGCATGAGGTCAATAAAATATTGCATACATTTAAAGGATATTATATTATTTTAAATGTAAAATTAACCTTAAGTTCAAATAAAACAAGTGTAGAAATATATTGGATTTACTTGACTATCTGGCATGTTTTTATTTTTTAAATTGTCCTGTTTCAAACTGCAAATATTTAAAAATTAAACCTTAAATCAACTCACTGTACCATGCAGAAGATATAATGTACCTTAACATTTATCATGGATCAATTAAAGCCTTGTGGAAATTGATATATAATTAAATATAAGAAAATAATAAGGATTTTTTAAAAAAATATTTCTACTGAAAGAAATATTTATGATGTCTTATTATTATAATGTTTGGTCAGTTGAAACTATAGAATTTCGTTCCATCTGAGCCGGTGTTAGAGAATTGCTGCATTGTGTTCGTGGGCTCTTATCTTAAGATAAAAGCTAACTGTTTACTTCTAAACACTCCCTACTTCCATAAATTTCAGTAATCACGAAAATTGAACATTCGCATAAGTCTCTCGGCGATGAAAGTATATTTCACTAAACAATCCTTCGTTATCCGTAGTCACGAGAATACCATAAAATTGTAAACAATATAGCTGTGTTCATGGCATTAAAGTTATGTGAAAACGACATGAAATTTATATTTCGTTCAATATAATAATTGGTTATTTATTTTTTTTCTTGGAAATTGGATTGAGTGGTATTATACTTTTTCAAATTATCGTGACATTATGATGAATTTTAGTACGATGATTTGGTGCGGTGTAGCTCAGTGAGTAAGATACTGTGTTACTGACTCCGAGGACCCTGCTGTGGTGGATAATTATTTATTGTGCTACTGTAGCCGTAAGTCAACCCTGTAAACCTACAGGATTGACTCACGGCTACAGTACTGAAAATTAGTTATATTAGTAATATAAGCTACAGTACTTCAGAGACTGAAAATTCAACTTATATTTAATTGGAATATAAGAATGAAAAAATGACGAAATAAACTTCATAAGCGATAAAAATAAATTACATAATTTTAAGTAGAAAAGACAGTTGCCAAGTATAAAACAATAAATGCAACAAGAGAATTTTCCATAGATAAGGAATATCAAGTTGGATTGTTATTTAAGTAAGACATCATCAATTTCTTGATCTTGCTCATCATCAAATTCAGCATCTTCGTCAGCTGTTGCTTCCTGATATTGTTGGCATTCAGGAACCAAATCGTTTTTAAATATCAACAATAATAAGATAACATAGAATAACACTCACAAAATGAGAATTAGGAAAAGTTAGTCTTCGTTATTCATTCATCATGATCTTACGATTAAGAGTAGTCATGAATGATTCTTATGGGAAGTTGAATTCTCATATGAACTTGACAGGTTTTTTTCTGGTTGCTTTAGTGATTCTGAAATATTTTGTATTCGTAATAATTCACGATTTATTGAAATTTTATCTGCGTATTTTCTCACTGCTACAATTTTTCAGGCTTTTTCTGGGATTTTCCGGTAAAACAAATTCCTGACTTTTCCTCAGCGATAATTAGCCTGAATTCTATATTTAAAAACAGGAAATGCCCTTTACAGATTAAAAATTGGACAATTCATTCAGGAGAAAATTTAAAAGAAATTTCATCTAACTCCGGTGCGTCACACGAAGTGGTATATTTAGCTTTAACCAATCCGTGATTCAGCTACGACGACGAGGTTAAGTTCAAAGTTTTCTCATGGACGTGGTGGAAAACTAGGAAGAGATAGGAAAAGACAAATTTTACAGCCTCTTCAAATATGCATTGATCAAAGTAGCGATTATGTAATAATAAAAAAAAAAAGACCAATATTTATCCTAATTTAAATATTATAGAAAGTGGACTAACTTTAGTATCTTTAAAAAAAAATGGAGATCTTACTTTAGGGGTTAATCTAGTATAATAAAAAAAATTATATTATTTAATTTTGAAAATATAATGATCCGTTTACAAAATTCATATCCAGAGAAATATGAACTTGGTTGCACGTTATATTGTTCAGTTTTTTTTTACTAAATCACATGCACGTGCCGAGAGCAGTGACCGAGTGGTGTTGGAAAGTGGGTTGTGAATACTTAGCCAGGATATTGTTTATGAGCGAATCGAAAAAAAGGATGGAAGGGTAGGATGGTGAATGAAGTAATGTCTTTCCCCTGTAGCGACTGGAGAAATTTTAAAAATCCGGACTGACTGTTATTGCAATCAGTTAGGGAGCAGCTGTCGTCAAAACACAACTTGACCCCATCCCTCTTACCCTTCAGACTTGAATAAACCGTCCTCGTAGGGGAAATGTAAAAATCAGAGTGAAAACTCCTGTCCTCTGAAAATGCTAATCCCTTTTTTTCCTGCCTCCTCTTCTCCTACCGGCTACTCTGCATTTTCATCAGTTTCGGGTGTCTCCGTAGGGTTCCCATCCGGTTGAAAAATTAAATAAAATATGTATTACCCCCGGGCGGAGAAAACTGGATATTGTTTTAAGTGTTAAAAAAAATAAAGGAAAGTGGAAAAAAGAAAAGTGTTGAGAGATGGAGCGCGGCTGATTGAATATTGAGATTGAAGTAGCGAATTCAGGTCACCACCTTCTCCTGAGTTTACCATTGAGTTTCAGGGGTGAAAAAACTTCAATTTTACTGAACTCTTCCCTTGTTCAACATCTAAGTTCCTTCACCCATAGCGATTTTATGGAATTTTCCGTTTTTAACTTAGAAGTCTTTAGGGTAGTACATATATTCACTATAGTACACACATATCTTCTTATCCATGTTAGAAATAGCATCAAATATATTTTCATAGAGTAAGATGCTACTATGATGTAATCAAACATTAAATTGTTCTGTAATACCTATTCTCTCTAACACGGTTTCGTTGATGTTTTTTTTTCAAAAATTAAATGCTAGTGTAATAATGATCATTCATCATTCCATTCTGTAAAATTATTCACTTTATATCATTCTGTTTATATTTTATATTTTTATTTTTTTATTTTCTATACTTATTGGTTGTTATCTTGTTCTGTTCTTAGCGCTGAAGAATGCTAGAAACTCTAGCCGAAACGTTGGCACAATTAAATAAGCTACTCCAACTTATTTGTGTTTAATTTGACCGTACCCCCAACCATCATCTCCTAGTACGTCATCCACGGTCAACTATCTCTCATAATTAATGATCATTTTCGTTTAATTAATTAATATTTAACATTATATGCTCAACATATAATCATATTTTTTATTTATTTTTTTAGTTTATGATTTTAAATAATAGACCTTGTCAACGATCAAGAAAAAACAAAATTAAAATCTGTACCACAACAACCCATGATGTGTCTGGGGTTCAATACTTTGTAAGGATGTACTGTTACTAGACCGACGGGTGTACAAGGAGGTAATTGGATCAGAATCACGCTCGACTTCTAGATTTTTATTCAATTAAGGGAAACACAAAACGTTTCAAAATTAGAGGTTTAACGTTTACGTTAAACCCAAATTAAATAAAGGAACCTGTCCAAGCAATATTTTTATTTTTTTTTATTTTAGAACCGAAACCAAAGTCACAGATTGCCCAATAGGTTCCAAAGACCAGTTGATGACCGACTAAATTTATATATGCCTACGTCACAGAAAACCTTAACATATCATATTAATAAATAAGGAAACATATTAAGTGCTTAGTATAGTAAAAATATTGTGTTTAAAAATAAAATGTAATAGTAAAAATGGCTTAAGCTATCTCAAAGTCGAATAATAAAAGAAAGACATTTTTTTTTTTTTATTTTTAAGTTCTATTCTTCTAAATGATATGCCACCTCTTTTCATTGCCTGTCTCCTCCATTTCTTCCATATCCACCGACCTTCCGTGGCTGAGCTCTCATTGATCGACCATTCTTCCCTATTTGTATCTTCTACCATGAGCTATAGCTCGGGAAAACAAGACGGCAACTACATATTTCTTGCTTGGCTTATATATTACTTCCATATTGTAATGCCCCAAACGTTCCTTCCAACGTGTAACCGTGGCGGAAGACTCCTTTAGCTTTTCTGCCCATTACAGGCGTTTATGGTAAGTATTTACCATAATCTTTCTTCTGAACAAATATGATCTAAAGTAGTCGATATCCCACACTATTGCTTTTCGTCTTCGTGAGGCGTTTGCTTACAAATGCTATTGGGCGCCGGGGAGGGGGAATACAGAAACGAGGAAAGGCCGCTCCACAGGAGTAAGGGGGTGACTTCAGATGACTTCAGGTTCCAGATCCAGAAGCTCCTCCCTCGTCGAGAATGTTGGCAGGTCTCGGCGGAGCAAAGTACAGTAGTTGAAGGGTAGGTTGACACAGGTCTTCAGTAAAAATCTTCATTAAAGAACTTGATGTGTCTACTGCCTATGAAGTCTGGTAGAGAGTGGAGCTGGAGCTCATTACGTATAGCATTATTCCTGGCACTCTGGAGTGAGGTTCCTCTTACTATTCGCCGATGGAGGAAATTCTGGATACTCTGTATTTATTTCAGCGAGGTCTTGAAGAGGTATCGCAGGAGCGGAGCCCCATAGAGCAAAGTCCGGGCAGATGATGAGCTTGTCGTATCTTCAGTTTGTGGCGAAGAGAGGTCTGCTGCGAAGTCAGCAATTGGTAGAGTCTACAAGGCCAGCTTGAGTCTCTTCCTGGCTTGACTTGAGAAGGTGAGATGCTGGTCCAGTATTATGTCAAGGTTGAGGAAAGTATTCTAAATTCTTCTTCTGTGTTCACCATTCACGGCGGATCTCTGGGAGGGTCTGCTTCTTCTGCCTTTCTGGAAGGACATGACTATAGATAGCATTCGGTTTATAATATTTTTGATGATATTTAGGAACTAGAAATAACTTTAAAATTATAACTTATTAGATGAGTTTATGAGATTATTTATTAATATTATTCGAATAATATCTGTTATGGCAAGCATAGGTATTTTTCAGATTTTATTTTTTCTTATCATGGATTCCTTTATTGATAGTGCACTATTCTAATTATAAATCACAAAATTTCAAATTTCAATCTTTAGATTATGATTACAAATAATTATAATCCATTAACTATTGAAATTTGAAATACAAATATTTCATTACAAAAATCCAAGAATTTACTCTAGCACAAAATTTATCCATCTAATAATTTTTGTTTTAATTTTAATGCAAAAGTATTTTTAAGATTTATGATAATGATTTGACGTCACATTCTAAATATTTTTATCGCAGGTCGTACTTGTACAACAACATGCACTATTGGCAAAACAGTATTTCCTTGAAATTTATTTTATAAACTTTGTCATTTGGGAGGTATTTTTAATAAATGGAATAAAATTGAAATTTTTTTTTTTTTTTTTT